>NC_038244.2:32760472-32860865 GCF_000004515.6 Glycine max
AAAGGAGCTGCATGTTCTTCTACAGACGGCAGGTCATGCACGGCTTGGAGGTCCTTACCGGACAATGTGTAATCGATTACACTTGGATGGTAATCGATTACCAACAATTATTGAACGTTTTAATTCAAATTTTAAAGCCTGTAATCGATTACACAAGTCTTATAATCGATTATCAGAGGAGATTTTCCGAAAATAATTTCCAAGAGTCACATATGTTCAAATGGTTTTTGAATGACCATCAAAGGTCTATTTATATGTGACTTGGAACACGAATTTGCTTAGAGTTTTTCAGAACAAAAAGTTTTATCCTCTCAAAAGCAAAATTGTCTTATCCTCTTAAAAATTCCTTGGCCAATACACTTGCAATTCAATAAGGAATTATTTGAGTGCTTCATTATTCAATCTATCTCTTTCAAAAAAGATTTCTTCTTCACTTATTCTTACTTCTGAAAAGGGATTAAGAGACCGAGGGTCTCTTGTTGTAAAGTAATCTGAACACAAAGGAAGGGTTGTCCTTGTGTGGTTCAGAACTTGTAAAGAGTTTTTTGCAAGTTAGTGAAACTCTCAAGCGGGTTGCTTGGGGATTGGACGTAGGCACAAGGGTGTGGCCGAACCACTATAAAACTGAGTTTACAGTTTCTCTTCCCTTAAACTCTTTTTATTTATTATTGCTTATTGCTTTTATTCAGTAAGTTTAATTTGAATAATTATTTAGGAATTCATTTTAAAAGGAATCTTGAGATTTGGGTTAAAATCAAATTAGAATTTTTAACTAGGAAATAGTGTGTGATATCTTAATTCAATTCCCCTTTTTAAGATATCTGAGGTCATTTGTCTAACATTAAACTCAATGTTTGCGTTGTTATTCAATTTTTTATGTTCTATTTATAGAAAGAGACTCGTAATTGTGGATAGTATTTTCAAAATTGAATAATATGACCATTGTGCAACTTGATCCTCTTTCTTGGAATAAACAAATATTTTGCGTCTTTGTCTGATAGGATTAGAACTTTTCATATCTATCATTCATAACTCAGTATTGTTGTTAGACTCATAAAATGAAATATAATATTGATTCATAGATTTATTCCTTATAAACAAAATTATATAAGCAAACATAAATTGATAATTCAAATAAAGGTGCATATTCCTATCGGCGTTTGGATGGACTAGACAAATACTTTTTGTTTCTAGTAGATGAGGTATCCATTAATGAATAAGTCCCACCTAGTGTTGCTTCCAATCATCAAACCAGTTGAATTACATGCAACAAATTGATTAACACAAATTTATATTTTGATTTACATCAAAACCTTAAGAGATATTTGAGTCGTCCAATGTCTAACAATATATATATATATATATATATATATATATATATATATATATATATTTTTATTTTTTTTTTATATGAAGATTTGATTTTTATGAGATGATATCACGTGACAACCCCATAATCATTCCCTCCAAATAATTAAATTAAAAAGTTAGATGTTCATCAGTGATGAATAAAGAGAATGCAAGGTATGCAAAATCAAATTTCACTTATTTTCTTAGTTGGAATGTGCCCTTAATCCCTTTCTAACACACGGTTGAGCACTCTAGAAGCGAAATAATTTGATTTTATATATATATATATATATATATATATATATATATTATTTTCAATAAAATATCAAATGAATTAAATCAATTATAGTACATAAATATAAAATTACTATAAATTGCAAAGTACAAATATAATACTCATACAAGGCATGAGGTATTAAAATAATTTTTTATTAATAAATAAGCTTTATATTATGAGCATTTTTAATTTTTTCAATAATATAAAATAATAAATTATTAATATATATTTTTATATAATAAAAATAAATTGTCTTCCAAATTTATCCATGCATCACATGTAACACCCTGATATATATATCTATATATTATTAGTAATTATGTTTGATGTTTGATTATTTGTTGCGTTATTTCCATCCGTAATTATTTTAAGGAAGTTATTTTAGTTAATAGAGGGGTGTGGATAGATAAGGATTTAGCTTCTCAAAGAAGCCTGTTAAGAAAGCTTCTCAAAGAAGCCACGAGGAAGCTTCTGGAGGAAGCCTCTTAATGAAGCTTCTAGAGAAAACTACATGTAGCTGCCTCGGTAAAAACGCTGCCCAGCCTTCATTAACCGTTGGATCTTCTCTAAATTTGGTCTTAAACTTCACAAGACAATTTTCCATGATCTGACCGTTGGGATCTTTGAGAAGATGTCTGGAGTGTGCTAGAAGACTCTTAATGAAGCTTCTGGAGGAAGCCTCTTAATGAAGCTTCTAGAGAAAACTACATGAAGCTGCCTCGGTAAAAATGCTGCCCAGCCTTCGTTAACCGTTGGATCTTCTCGAAATTTGGTTTGCAACTTTACAAGACACTTGTCCATGATCAGACCGTTGGGATCTTGGAGAAGATGTCTGGAGTGTGCTAGAAGCTTCCGTTCCCGAGAGCATCTCTTATTTAAGCATTTCAGCCTTTGCTCTCGCGTAGCTTAGGAAAAACGTCATTTCTTCTTCTTTCTTTCTTCCAAAGCCATTTCTAAAGTTCAAAGTACTTTCTCCATCACCCACATCCACCATTAGCCACCACAAACCATCATTGTTCTCCATTGAAAACCCACACCGAGAGGAACCCTTCAACCGAAGCAGAATTTCCAACTTGGCTTGCGGTTTCGGTAGAGAACGAAAACCCTAATCTGATCTTTCGTTTTCTTTCGAGGTAACCATGATTCTATGCTTGTTTCTTGTTAGTTCCATCTTGTCTTTGCATCTTTTCTAACTTTGCAACCGTCATTGCATGTCTTATGCTTCCTTTGAAAAACCTTAGAGAAAGAGACTTTGTAAACGTTATCCTTTCATGAAATACATGTTATTTTCGTAACCTACACTGAACCCCGGTCACATTGGCGTGGTCGGAATTTCCAAATTATGTTCCTTTGTAAAACCCGAAATACTCTCAGCTCTTTCATGTAGTAATGTGGGTGTTTGACCTAGAGCACTGTTACTAGCTTTGTTTTCTTAAATCCATACTAAGTCTCCTTCGTTTTGGCATGGTAGAGGCTTGTGTGGAATCGACAAGCAAGGACAAAAAGGAATCTTCAAGTGACGCGACGAGGAATCCGTGGGGTAGCTCACTATAGGTAAGAGGAGTTTATTATAAAATTTACCATTGTAACACCATAGTTAGGGTCAGGGAACCTAGCTATGAGGATATCTGTCTGTCCCTGTTGCATGCTGATTTTTCTTCAAAGAAAATTACGTTTTAACTAATGGGATGCGATATATATATGTATTGTGATGAATGATATTGTTTTGGCTGTTTGAAGACTGTGCGTGTGGAAATGATATTGTTGTGTTTGTTTGAATTGTTGTTGATGTTGCTATTGAGGATTTTAATTGATATGTGATGATAATGATGATTATGATGATATTGATTTGAGATGGCATTGTTAATAAAGACCATGTCAACATGAATTGTTATTATTGATGAATATGTGAATATGAAATGAGGTTGTTGTTGTTGTTGATAACGTCATTGAGATGAGATGATATTTATGTTGTGAATGACATGGTAATACGATTTATTGATTGATGTTGGAAATGCATTGACATGTGCATGTTGTGTATGTTCGTGGGGGGCACTGTGCACTGACCTTTCAGGGTCTTTGGCACTAGCTTTTGGCCACGATCATACGTCGTATGAAGTGTATGTCATGGGGGGGTAGAGTGCACTGACCTTGTCGGATGGCCCAGACGTGGGTAACTAGCGTGGTTAGAGAATCTAAACTTTCCTGAGGGGATGCTTAGGTGCTTTAATTGGTCCATGGTCTTTGGCATTTACCTTTGGCCGTGATCATAGCTCATACGACACAGGAAATAGAGTAACTGTGGCCAAGTGTACTTTGTACTAGGGGGCTGTCACCTGGTAGGGAACACCTTTGGGCTCCCAGGCTGATCACCTATGGGAGGGGGGCTGTTACGTGCACAACCGGGTGGTCTCGACAAACTCAGCACAGTTCCCTAAGTGAGAGTGTCGTGTAGACACGCTTAGGCTATTTCCTGATATTTGGTTGTTGTTGGTACGTACCACATTGCATCTGAGTGTTGAGTTAGGTGCATGCATCATTCTGTGCAGTCTTGATTGGGTCCATGGATGGATGATGAGTAATTGTTGGATGTGAATGATGAATATTTGTTGGATATGAGTGTTGAATAATGATTGTTGTGTATGCTTATCATGTTTGCCTATGTTCCTTGCTAATTGTGGTTATTTGGAATTGGTATTGGTTCTTTTATAATAAACTCACCCTTGCGATTTTGTATCGTGTGGTTGATACCTGTGATGATCACGAACCTTGTTCGTGGGAGCAGAATGACAGTGGCAAGGTGTAGGGAGTAAGATTCTGGTGAGGAGCCGCCGAGCCAACGTGATGACGTTGGCGTTATTTTGGGAGAGAGTTGTGTTTTGTAATCAACTCCTCCGTAGTTGGCTTTTAAGTTTTATTTTGTTGAGTTAAAGATGTAAAACTGGAATTTTAATTATATATATATATATATATATATATATATATATATATATATATATATATATATATATATATATATATATATATATATATATATATATATATATATATATATATATATATATATATATATATATATATATATATATATATGAACATATTTAATTTTCGTTATGTGTATGACATGTACTGAATTATTGTTTCTATGTAATTATGCATATTCACTTAAGTAATGACGTGTTGTTGGATGAATTTATGTTGTGACAAAATCACTTCTATTTTCATAATAAAAAATTAAGGGAGTTCTTTTTATAAAAATTGAAATTATCGAATATTAGAGTGTAGATACCGTAGCGACGAGGCGGGTCGTTACATCACACAGGTACTATTTAGTTAGTTTATATAAATAAGGTAAACATTAATTTTTATTGCTTTTAATATTGTTCTTACTTTTCAATTCAATATTTTACTTTTAACATTGTATGCTTTTAAAAAACTATAATTTATTTAGACATTTATGAATACATTTAATATATTATTTAGATATGGTTTTATATTTCAATTCATTAATTTTGAATGGTTGTAATATAATTTATTTTTATAGTATTCCATAAGCATCAATTTTGTCTCCAAAGACAAGAGTATTATTTTTTAAAAATAAATTATAACAATCTAAGTAAACTCTCTCTCTCTCTCTCTCTCTCTCTCTCTCTCTCTCTCTCTCTCTATATATATATATATATATATATATAATTCTTAAAAATATAATATTAAAATTAAATTATTGAGTCGAAATGAAAAATCAAGATAAAAAACAATAATAATCATTTTTCATAATATATTGAAAATTAAAAATAAATTATATAAGTAATTATATGTAGTAGTCTTATTTATATAAAATAATAAATACACTATCTAATCAAATTGCACACATAAAAATAATCTAATTATCTTAATTTAAAATGATTTTTATTATATTAATTAATATATTTTATTTTATTAGTCATTCTACTACTAAACTAATTTGAATTAATAATAAAGACTAAAAAAATACTAAGAAAATATCAAAAATATAAAAATAAGAATTTTTTTTTACAAAAGACTAAAAAAAATTATAATTCTAAGGATTTTAAACCGTATTTTAGCATTTTAATTCCTCCCCTAAAAAAAGCATTTTAAAAGAGTATAAGATATTTTACAATATTCATGCGACAATAGTTTTTTTTTTTTTTTTTACAATCATCGCACTAAGGTGTGTATTTAATTAGAATTTTAAAACAATTTAAAAGATTTTTTTCCTTTAAAAATTCTTGAGCTATTCAATCAAGATTTTTAAATAATAGAGATAAGTCTTGTGGTATTTAGTAAAAAATATTTAGGATTTATTTAAGAAATTCGATAAGGTTCGTTGATATTCCATTAAGATTCTTTATAATTTAAAAATAATCTTTTGGTATTTAAAAGCATACAAATTTTGATGAATTTTTTCTTAAGATGAATTTTAATGAATTTCATGAGATTTTTTAATAGAAAATACATATCAAACAATTTCACTCAAACTCTTAAGATTTTATGAGATTTTCTTTTTCTTTTTTGTTCTTGCCAATTGACATGTTTTTCTTTTCCCATTATATTTAATCCTTTGTCTCTTTGTTAAAAAGGATAGACATTCATATTTTTTTTACTCTTTTGAAAACATACCCAGAAACATGTGATATGATAGATATTTCCAATTCTTTGAATGTACAATTAAGATATCTTGATTATGTACTTATATGTGGATATATATAAATATGAGAAATGTATAGTTTTAACAAGTGTGACAAATTGACTATAAGTGGATAAATATATAAATGAAATTTTAAACAATTGTTGGGATATTTTTTGGTTTAATGAGATCGTTGTTATGAAAATGATTATAAATATTTACGACTACTTGTAAATATGACAGGAAAAAATGATTTATTATGTAACTAATGTTCTTTACCCATGATGATGCGTTTTATTTAAAGTGTTAGGTGAGAAAAATTCATAAATCTTTATTAATAATTTCGAATACTTTTTTAAATTCATAAAATCCTTTAAAATCTTAAAAATCTCTAATGTGACTAAATCTTATGAATTCATATTTTATGAATTCATTAAACTAAATTACAAATCATAATAAAAGTCTTTTAATAAATTTAGAACCTCATATATAATATCCCAAATCCCCTACCTCTAGATCAATCTTACTGGTTTGACAAACATACGAGTAAATGAGTTTAAATAAAAGTTCATGCTGTTTTTTTTAATAATTTTAGTACGAAATTGTCTCCATTAAAACAAGTAATAAATTTTTGATATAAATTATGAACACACACAAAATAAGTATTTTCCCCTCAAAATAATTATTTCATCCTACATAAAAACTGAATTAGGATTTCAACCTGAGATGCTTGATTAAGGTTCAAAAGCCACTACGACTTTTGCAACCCTGATTGGTTTATGAAAAAAAAAAGAGTTTAGAAAATAATCAGAAAAAAAAGAGTTTAGATAAACACGTGGTTATGAATATATTCTTAAGTTCCTTTTAAGTTCAGATAAAAATGTGATTTATGAATTTAATTATATATCGGTGGTGAATTTTGACCATCATTCATCTAAAACTCATAGAAAGAGTCTCGTCCAGCCACTACTCCTACTTCATATAATTCACATTCACCCCTCTTCTTCCTTCCATCATCGAAGTGCCCTAACAACATTCACGCGCTCTTCGTCTTTTCCTTCATCAATCCGCGCGACACCAAAACCCTAGATCCGGCTCAATCATCGGTAAAAACCCTAACCGTCGATTTCTTTGTTCCTTTTTAACGAGAATTTCGTTTATTTTTTGGCTGTTTGGTTGATCAATCGAATTTGTTTCCGATGATAGATTGATAAATTTTACTCTTTTTTTTCAAAAAAATTATTGTTGGCTTTTTTTTTTTTTTGCTCTGCAAATTATTGTTGGATTGTTTATTTAATTAATTGCGAAAATAGTTATAGTGCTGATGGGTATGTTGATGTGTGGGACAATACAACGAGGATTTTGAAGACGGTAATTGTTGTTGGAATTGGAAGAGAGGGTCCCAGAAGGTGGTGGTAAAGGGTTTCATGGTGGATATAACTGAATCTGTTTGTGCATATATTACAGGGAGAGAGAAAGGTTTTGACTTTGAGACAGTATTGCTAGAGAGAGGAACGGTGGTGGGCTTGGCAAGAAATGGATCCTGGTCGCTATGCTCTGCATCAAGGCTGGGATAATAACAGCGTAATTGTGGTTTCCTCCTTAAATAATTCACCTATATGGAATATATGGGGATCATTATTCAAAGAAACTACTATTAGGGTTTCAATCTGATTGATT
Source organism: Glycine max (assembly GCF_000004515.6). Classification (NCBI taxonomy): domain Eukaryota; kingdom Viridiplantae; phylum Streptophyta; class Magnoliopsida; order Fabales; family Fabaceae; genus Glycine; species Glycine max. The sequence goes on from NC_038244.2 coordinate 32,768,428, forward strand.
TTTTATCGGAGAATTCTGAAAGAAAGCTAGCTGTGGGGGCAGTCAGATATGGACTCCATTTGCCTAACCCTCGTCTCACCATTGATTATTTGTTCCTGACATAGCTTATTCTCTTGAATCCACAGGCTCTTGAGGGATACGGCGCCGTCCACGACCCCAACTTCCGGTGAGTGCAACTGAACTGCTTCATGCTTATCATCGTCGCTATGGTAATGTGAAACCTGTGGGTAAAAGTTTGTGTCTTTGAGGATTTTTTTTTGTTTTCTAATTTGTTGCTTCTCATGTGTGATTGTATGACTGAGATCTGCTTTTGTGTTTTGTTATGCATAATGTTTGGCATAGGAGTATAAGGATAATGTAGTTATTTTGATGCGTAGTATTGAATTTTATCATTTCTTTCCTCCCATTTTACCCATATTTTTGGCAGGGTTGGTGGTTCCTATGACGAGCGAAGGTTTATAGATGAAAGATATCCAAGGGATGCTGTTTACCAGAGAAATAATTTCCACCGTGACATTTTGGATAGGGAGGCCTATCTGCCACCTGGACCTCCTGTTGGCCACTGGAGTCAAGCCAAACGGAGAGGTTATGATGAAGATTATGCACTTGACAGGGAATCTAGACGTTTTCAGAGGCCCTATCATGAATCGTATAATCAGATTGATGGTTTCAGGGATCGTGAGATTGACACCTATCCAGAATATGAAAGGTTTCGGGATGGCTATACTGGCATTGAAAACTATGGTGATCGAGGATATGATAAACCTGCCAGGTTTGTTGGAAATGACCATGGTGATGATTATGCATATGATGATGATTATGACTACAAGTCTCGAGCGTCCTCTCATCATCATAGGGAGGATAGCCATGAGAGGGATTATGATCATAGTCGACATAGTTATGATTCTGATTATGAAAGAGGTAGTAGAAGAGATAGTAATTGGAGGCAACGCGAATCACGTGATCGGGAAAGAGATAAGAGAGGTCATAGTCGGGAAAGAGATCTGAGTCCACATAGGAGACGTGAGCGTTCTCGTTCCCATTCTCGTTCTCGATCCCGGTCTCATTCCCATTCTCATTCCCGATCTCAATCTCGTGGACATGATGACCATCCAAGATCTAGGTCCCCTCGAGGTCGAAGCCATGGTCGAAGTTATAAGGCAGATAGCTATTCTGACAGTCGATATGACAAAAGCGAAAGACGTAGGGATCGTGATGATAAACGTCAGCGAGAGCATTATTCTGTGGTATGTGGTGAATAGTGCTTTTATATTTTAGGTGATTATCTTACTACTGTTAGACAATTTGATGTAAAAGCTGTTTTCATAGGCCCCATCTGCAACTGTTGTTGTGAAAGGTCTTTCACAGAAGACAACTGAAGAAGATCTATACCAAATCCTTGTATGTGGTACTTAATTTGTTTTGTTGAGTGTCATCATTTTCTCTTGTAGATTTTGGTAATGTTTATTTTCCTTACGGATATCATCATTTATATGATTTTAGGCTGAATGGGGTCCCCTCCGTCATGTTCGTGTTATAAAGGAGAGAAATTCTGGCGTCTCTCGTGGATTTGCATTCATTGATTTTCCTTCTATGGTATTTATCATGTTTATTTTCCAATGCTATATTTATGTCTTGATTTGATGAACGCTGTATTGAATGTAATATATTATGGATTAGGGAGCTGCACAAGGAATGATGGACAAACTAGGAGATGATGGCCTTGTTGTGGATGGCAGAAAACTTTTCTTTGAATATAGGTATTTTTTCATTTTAAAGCTTTGCAAATTGTCTGTACTTCCAAGTTATATCCTGATGCTGTAAATTACAATAGTCTATATTACCATCTGTTGCAGTAGTAAGCCAACCGGAGGTCCTGGTCCAGATGGAGCTATGAAATCAGGTCATAATTATAAGAGCATTACGGTTCCATCTGATTGGATGTGTACTATATGTGGCTACATTAATTTTGCGCGCCGGACTTCCTGCTATCAGGTTCATATTTTTCCACTACATCCTTTTTGTGTTCTATTACTATTTTTGAATCTGTAGACTTTATTCATGCTTAATGCTTTGGATTATCATGCCCAAATTAATTTAGGGTAGTCAGCCTTTTTACAATTGAGGTGTAAGTATGCATGCGTACATATGTGCAAATATTGAATTGGTTCAATGCTTAATTCTTATTATTACAGTGTAATGAGCCACGAACTGATGATGCACCTGCAGCAGATATTTCATTGTCAAATTCAGCAGCTATAGGAAAGAAAGGTTCAGAGGCAGGTAAGTATAACTCCTGTACCTGACATTGACTTTATTAATGCTCTGTAATTAACTATATGTGCAATCAGGTCCAACTCATGTGCTTGTTGTCCGTGGATTGGATGAAAATGCTGATGAGGAAATGCTCCGCTATGAGTTTTCCAAACATGCTCCGATTAAGGTTAGGTTACTAAATTGTTGAGCTAGTTAACTAATCCTTTTACTATGCCTATGCATTGGAGGGGCAGGGTTGTTCTTGTTTATGTTGCCATTTATATGCTAAGTAGTGTTATTATCTATTACAGGATCTGCGTCTTGTGAGAGACAAGTTTACTCATGTCTCAAGGGGATTTGCATTTGTACACTTTTATTCGGTAGGTACAACTTGTGATTAATAATTGAGCAATTCTTGTTGCATGTTGTGCTGGAATCTATTTCACTCTCTCTCTTCCTGGTCTTTAAAGGTTAATATCTTTGTCACACATTGATCACTAAGATCTTAAAATGGGTGCATTTGGACGGCTTGTGTCATTGCATAGTTAACTAGCACGCTTTACATCATTTGATGATATCTTCTTCCTAAAATATTTTCTAGTGAATTTGTAAAACAGTCTAAAGAGTGAAGACAGCTTTTTTATGGTGGACTTTGTTGGTTTCTTTGATTGAAATGACAGTTCCCATATTTGAAGGATTCATTGAAATTTTGTTAAGTAATACTTTGAGAGTTATATGGATAAAGAGGGTGTTTAGAAGATCTCATTTGGGCTTATGAAGGTGTCTTATTACCTTTCTATGAACTTAGTTTATTTTAATATGCTCCACCTAAAAGCTTATCAAAATTAGTTCTTTTTATCTTATTTCTAGAAGCTTATTGGTCAAGCTTATGATTAAGCTCTGATATAATAAGAGCTTGTTGAATAACTGCTTAAATAAGTTGTTTACCCAAATTTGTACAATTATATTTATATATTCAGTGGTAGCTATCTGTGTGTGTTTGCCATTGGAGTTGGAGTCCTATGCAATTGATACCGTTCATTTTCACATTTATGTTATTTTGTTTTCTAGAAAAAAAAAAGGAGGGGAAGGGAGGGAGTCTGGCAAGAAAAGTTGGTTGCTAATAGGTGTTTGGGTAGGTATTAATGTGGCAAGATATTTTTCTTTAGGTCGATGATGCTACCAAAGCTCTCGAGGCAACAAATGGAACTATGCTAGAAAAGAATGGGCAGATTCTAAGAGTGGCGTATGCAAAAAGTATCCTAGGCCCTGGATCAGGAACATCAGGAACTTCCCAATCAAGCAGTCTTGCAGCTGCTGCTATTGAGGCTGCGACATTTGCCCAACAGGTGTTTTATTCTTATATATATTATGAATTTGTATTTGTAGTTTATACATGGTTAAAGACATTCTGTATTATTTAAGATGAATATTGACAATTTCAAATCATTTTATGGAAATAACAGGATTCTGCCTCAGATATTTTTAGCAGAATTTTTTTTTTGCTTCATAATGTGTTAGGCAATACTTAAATTTGGTTTAAAAAATGTCCAAAGCATTTGCATCACTTATTGAGAAATCTGAATAGTGAAGTTCTGATTTCCTTAAGCTGAAAAAAATTGAGGCATTATTAAAAACCAGTTCTTTGATAATTTCAAGTAAATAATTGTTGTCAAATACAACAGAAGTAGAGGGGAATTTTTATTTGTATAGAAAGCTTTCATATTTCTCTCTGATCTGAGCTGGTTTCTAATTTGGTGTACAGCTCCTAGGTAATTAAATTTCCCGTATGTGTTTTCCTGTGTGTATTGTCACTGATTTTTTTTTTTATTGTAGAGGGGAATTTCCACCAAGAGTTATTTCTAATCTCATTGAATATGCCACATTAATATTTTGTATTTCTTACTACAGTTTTGTGTTCTTAATTATAGTTCTGATATGCTGTAGTTATTTGTTATCATAAATTTGATATATGGATTTTGCTTTTCTGCAATATTCAGTATGATTCTGTGGGATGGGCTCCAAAAGAATACAATCCAGATGCCAAACAATCTACTGGTCCAGAAGTTGGTGCTCCACAATCAGGCTTTGTTTGGGATGAAGCATCGGGCTATTACTATGATGCTGCTTCTGGGTTTTACTATGATGGAAATACTGGTATGTATCTTGATTGAGTTGGTCGGAAAAGCCTGTATTGTTTATCTTAAAAGTTTATCAAAAGCATTTTTGTTTGCTGCATAGGTAATTCTCATGTTGCTCTTAGATTCTCAAGACTTTTTTCCCTGTTATGTGGCCTTTTTTCTAATGATCCAAAAGCAAGTTTGGAGAGTCCCCAAAACATGCATGTTGAAGTGAACTATACTCCTATTTATTACTGGTGCAGTAGTATCAGTTAATTTTTAAGCTTTTTCTTATCCTGTATTGCCCTTCTCTCCTATTCTTGTGTAATTGAGTTGTTAGAAGGGATAAGGCTACAATTTTTGTTCATTTCCTGTTTACCTACTATGTTTCCGTGGGTGCATGTCTTATATTCACACACTTCATAGCATTGTGCTTTGGGAAATGTTGCTTATGGAGCCTGCAAGTATTTGTTGAGCCTATTTTTTTACCAGCATTAAGAATCGGAAACACTAATATACTTGTCAAAAGTTGTATTATCTTATTGTTTTATTTTGGATTTTTACACTCTTGTTATTTGTAGGTCTTTACTATGATGGTAATAATGGGATTTGGTATTCATATGACCACCAAACTCAGCAGTACACACCTTGCACTGATCAAAATCAGAATAAAACGTCTAATAACGAGTCTGAACCTTCTAAGGTATCTGATAGTTCTGAAAGTAAAAAGGTCATTTCTGCACCAGCTACTACTGTTGCTTCAGTTGAGAAGCCAGCTTCATTGGCAGATGCTGTACAGGCTGCAGCAGCTGCTGCTTTAGCTGCAGAGAAGAAAGAGAAAGAAAAATCAAAGGAAATAAAACTTGCCTCAAAAAGCAGTATACTGGCAAACAAGAAAAAAATGAACAATGTGTTGACCATGTGGAAGCAAAGGAGCCATGAGGGGCAGGCTACTCGAGTGGCTCTGGAAGACAATCAGCCTTCTGTTTCAGCTGATGATAGGTCATATTCTTCTGGGCATTCTGCAAAGAATAAGTTAAAAAATGAGACTATGGTAAGGGAAAGTAATGCTTCTAATCCGGGAAGTCACACAACTCTTGCCCAGGTTGCTGCTATTGATTCTCGGGCACAGCCACGGCCTGTTAGTAATAGCCTTGGAGGCACTGTGATGGGGGTTATAAGGGGCTCAGGAAGAGGGGTTGTTAAATCAGATACTTATTCAGGTTCTACATCTGTTGCATCATCTATGCCAAGTTTACCTTCAGCGAATGCTGATGCACAGACATTTGCTACTCCCTTTAGAACAGATGTATCTGCCCTGGGTTCATATACACCATCTGCGACTGTTGGAAGTGGTCGAAGAAGGTTTTCGGAAATGCCTCAATCTGCTTCAACTCACAAGGAACAACCTCAAACAACTTACAGGGACCGTGCAGCTGAGAGGAGGAGTTTGTATGGCTCATCATCTTCAGTTGGAAATGATTTAGCTGACCTTGAAATTGGGGATTCAAGTAAGACTACTTAATTTATATTGGGTTTCATTGCTTGAGTTAAAGTACTTTTGGAAAACCGCTGAGGTGAAGGAAAGTGTTTGCTTGACAGTAATTAATTACTAATTTCAAAACACTGTCTGTTATCTGATGAAAAAGGCTCTTTGAGTAGAGGAAGCTTTAGTTTTTTGTTAGGTGTAAGGCATTGGTGTATTACATGTTATTGTATTTGATGACTGAAGGTGTAGGGAATCTCTTTTTTTTAATAAGGGGAATGGAAGAAATTTTCCTGGTCAGGAAATCAAATGTGTGCGTAAATTCTTTTATAGTTTTAGGTATATATTTTTTTAAAATATAATAGAACTTTTTTTTTTTTTTAAATCTCTTGGCCAAAAAGTTAGTTTTAAAAAGTTATTTTAGCAAGTTCATGTATCAATAGGGTAATATTTATAAATTTTAAATAACTAAATAGTAAGTTTGCAAGGCAATAGGTTCACTGGTAACTTAGATATGTGGATTGACGTTTTGAGAAAATATTTGTTTCTACCATATGTATCCTTGAAGATCGAGATTTTGCATCAAGGAAGGGTGATCCCATGCCATTCCCTCCTGGGGTTGGTGGAGGACGCATAGTTGGAGATGCCAACCTTGATACTTTTGAGGTGATTACGGCCGAAAAAGCAATTGACGAAAACAATGTTGGTAATCGGATGCTTCGCAACATGGGCTGGCAGGAAGGATTGGTACCGTTTTGTTCCTCCTCATTACATGAGTTTTTACGTATTACATTTTTTTGTTATTCAAGTTGTTTGGTAGAGCTTGATATATTATTCCAAATTTCCTCTTTTCAGGGATATGCTAGTACTTTGATCCTAGACCTAGATAATATTTTCCTCTAGTTTAGATATATGTGTATATAATACACACACACACACGTATATATATTATTTTCTTCAGTCATTTTGGACCTCAAGAATTGGATGGGATACCCCTGGAAATTTGGTATTTTCTCAACATATCCGCCGAAGGATTCTAACATTTCTTCATTATGGTTGTTTCTTGTATTATGGATAATTTGATTACAGGGACTAGGAAAGGATGGGAGTGGAATGATAGAGCCTGTCCTGGCACAAGCCACAGAAAATAGGGCAGGACTTGGGAGTCAACAGAAGAAGTTGGATCCTAGCCTTGAGGTGCAGGCAGGGGACAGTTACAAGATGCTTATTCATAAAAAAGCACTTGCCAGGTTTCGGGGGATGTCAGAGAGTTAAGGTTTGAGCACAGTATATAGGAGTTAGCTTTGATAAATATATTATTTAGATGTTTTATCAATATTCTTATTGTAAACACTAGTTTGCCAGGACAATTTCGAATTTCATTTTTTGAAATTTAGTCAACATGTCAAATTCTGCCCAAATTAAGCATGATCTCTGCTTTGGTTGAACTCTGACGAGTGTTTTGGAATGCCATTCAACTTTTTTTTGCCTTGAGTTGAGTTCAAGTGGTTCTGTCCTGTGGGTGTGGTGTGGTTTACATATTTTGAGATCAAGAAGCCTTTTATTGGCAGTTTTTAAAAAGTCATTACAGGATTTGGCTCAAGATAAAGATACTTTAAAATATCCTTACAGGAATCAAATTCCTTTTTTTTTTTTAAAAAGTCAAACATCTGCATATTACGTATTACAGTATGACCCAGGGTTTGTTGATGCAGGTAACGGACAGTGAAATAAATTAATTTAGCTTTATTAGACTGGCAATCATACTAGTATTCTACCTGAAAAATGTTTAAATTTATGGATATTTGTTAATTTGGGGCATTCTCTGATGTTGGTGATTGCGATGGATAGAATTTCAGTGCGATATTGTAGTGTTTTTCTTCATTTTTGTTTTTTTGATCAGCAAAGATAATTATATTCATATATATGAGAAAAGTACCAGAGGTACTTGAGATACATATAATTGGATGACCATAATCTGGTTCCAAATCAGACTAAAATAGAGTATGGATAGGAACCAAAAAGGCTTCACCCTGCCATGAATTAAAATGCTAATACAAAAAGCCTTGTCTGATATTAGTAGACCATTGATTAAAGTGTACTGCAAAGCCTTTCTCCAGATTTGATAACCATGTCCACAAAAGAAAAGAAGCATCATCAATCAATTTATTGCTGTCAAAAGGATTCATTGGTGAAGATGATCTTATTTCTCTTCTGTCAAATTGTTCAAGTTATAGCCATCACTAGCACTTCCATCTATTAGTCCTTGTACCACCAGCCAGTATGGAACCATGATGGAGAAAGTGTTGCCTTGGGTCAATCGGTAGAGCGGCTGAAATATTCAGCCAAGATAATGATTCCCACCAAATGGGGAAGGATTTTGTTGTAGTGAAAAACAAATGCCCTGCTTCCTCTTCCATATTTCCACAAAATGGACATCTCCTATCCGCAACCTCTACTTGTCTCTTGTACAAATTTACTTTAGTAGGCAACTTATCTCCAAGAAGCCTCAAAGCAAAAACCGCAACTTTGATTGGCACCGTTAGATTCCACAACTCCTCAAATCCTGGATCCCTTTCCCCCTCAATTGCTTCCCTTGTCATTAATTTATAAGCTGACTGTACTGTGTATTGTCCGCTTTGATCTGCCTTCCACTCCCACTCATCCCTTATGTTTCTCTGTATTGTGTTCCTCTCAATGTCTCTTAGGAAATTTGAAGCCATTGTTATCTCATTGTCAAACAATGGCCTCCTCCATGACAAGTTCCACTCCCATTCGTTGTCCTTAAAATCTCCCAACTGCTGGATTGTTTGGTTCTGTTGTTGGGAGACTACAAACAGTCTTGGATACTTTGTGATTAATGAAATTGCTGGATTGTTTGGTTCTGTTGTTGGGAGACTACAAACAGTCTTGGATACTTTGTGATTAATGAGGCCTCTCCTTGTATCCACTCGTCTTCCCAGAATTTAAACCTGTCCCCTCTCCCCACCTTCCACATGATCCCTTTTTTGAGCTGCTCGCCCTGTTGTGAGGCTTGAAAGATTATCTTTAGGTCCCTCCACCATAATGAGTCGTTATTGTTGCCAGGTTCTTCATCTAGACCCCTTCACCTGCCATATTTGGATTGCAAGACTCTTGCCCACAGTTGTCCCTCATGCTGGAATAAATTCCATCTCCACTTGCCAAGTAGAGTAAGATTGAACATGTTTATATCCTTCATGCCCAAGCCTCCTTTTTTTTTTGGTCTGTATATTATCTCTCATTTGATCCACGCTATTTTGTTTTTATTTGGACCTCCACCCCACAGAAATTTGCGTTGCAAGCTGACTAGCTTATCCTCTACCTTCTTGGGTATCCTGAAAAAAGATGAAAAGTAAATAAGAATAGAATTTAGGACTGATTGGATAAGGGTGACTCTCCCCCGCAAAGGACAAGTGTCTTTATTTCCACTTAGATAATGCCCTCTCACACTTTTTGATGATAGGATCCCACATCTGAACCCGCCTCGGATTTGCCCCAATAGGTATGCCTAAATAGACAAAAGGGAAGGACAACAAGCTACAATTCAACCAGCTGGCTGCATCAGACTTCCATCTTTCCGTCATACCAAATGCACCAAAACCACTTTTTGCAAAATTAATCTTGAGACTCGATGCAAGCTCAAAAATCCACAAGATTGCTTTAATCGCCCTGACATTCCCCTGTGAGGCTTTCCCAAAGAAAATTGTGTCATTTGCATATTGAAGGATGCTAACCTCCACTCTGTTTGACCCCACTGAAAAGCCTCGGTACAGATTTCTCTTGACAGCCTCTCTCACAAGTCCATTCAGTGCCTCTGCCACTATATTGGATAAAAAAGGTGCTAGTGGATCACCTTGCCTGAGACCTTTGTGGTGAGAATTCCGCCGAGGGGCTACCATTTATCAGTATCGATATAGTAGCGGATTTTAAGCATCCCTCTATCCACTGGATCCATTTGGCGCAGAAGCCCATCCTCCTTAACATATAGATCAAGAACTCCCATGAGACTGAGTCATAGGCCTTTTCATAGTCTACTTTGAAGACTAGACACGGTTTCTGACTTCTCTTTGCCTCATCCACCACTTCGTTAGCTATCATTGCACTTTGTATCAGATGCCTCCCTTCTATAAATGCAGATTGGGTTTCATGTATTATAAATGGCATGACCTTCATTCTATTGGCCAGCAGTTTGGCCACTATCTTGTACATGCAACCAATTAGTGAGATCGGTCTATACTCATCCAACGACTGTGGATTGGGCACCTTGGGGATTAAAACAATTAAGGATGCATTACCTCCCCATGGGAAGATACCATTGACATAAAATTCATCCATGAATCGTAGCACGTCCGGTTTCACCAAGTTCCAGAATGCCTTGATGAATTTGAAATTGAACAAGGTTGTTAAGATTGTTATCATACTTTAAGAATCTCATGATACATGTTGCGAATGGTGTTTTGTGCTGAATTGCTCACAGGATCGTGCCGATGTGGGTTCATTATGAAATTGTGATTTTGCAGGTAGACTATTGTGATCGACGATCTTTGGTGAGTTGCGATAGGGCAGGAAAATTTGGGTCAGGCCCATCTGAACTGCCTCTATAAACCTTATTGTTGTGTTTAGTTAGTTTAGGGGATGAAAAAAAAACAAAAATATTTGAATTAAAATAGTGTAAAAGGTTTGAGATCACAATAAAACATTATTTTCCTTCTATTCTCTCCCCCTCTCCTAAAACATACACTGCCTAAGGCACAATAAAACATTATTTTCCTTCTATTCTCTCCCCGTCTCCTAAAACATACACTGCCTAAGGCCCGTTTGACTGGTTTTCTATTTTCAGTTTCAAAATTATTAAAAACTAAATTCAATTTATATTTTGAGTTTTCAATTTCAATTTATTTTTGGTAACAGTCGGTTGCACAAAAAGATATAATTTTTTTAAAAAAGGGCCTCCTATGTTCATCCTATACTGTTCGTCTCTTTTCTTCCAAAGACAATATTATATGTGAATCCTTCTTATCACATCCAAACACAAACTACATCGCTTCCAAATTTCAATTATCAAATCTGATTCAAAGTACAAGTTAGATTTGCTAGAAAAAGAAATTCAATTTCAATACCAACATTCCAAAAAAATTTAATTCATTCTTAGCCGTTCTATTAAATATTTCACGGGCATTTTTAATTTGCTTGTATTTTAACGCATTTCATAGGCATTATTTTTTGCTGTATAGAGAACCTTTCACATGGCTTCTAGATTGAATACGAAATTTTGTCCCCTAGAACCTTACTATACAAATAAAAAAAGGGAGGAATTTAACAATGTTACAACATTCATGTATGAACATCAGTCAATGTTTTGGGTAACTTTTCCACCCTGTTACAAATTCTTATTATCTCCATTTCAATTAAAATGCAACATCTATAATCAACTTAAACTAACAGAAAAGGGAATTTTCACTGCAACAATAAAAAAATTCCAGTCAATAACCCCCCAACCATGTAGGTATAGATAGCAACAGCATCAGGACATATACAAATAACTCATCCATCATAAAGGTTTTTGTCCATCCTAAACAATGATTATTAGAGAAGTGATGAAATTGCTTGAAGGATCTTTGGAGTGTTGGGTGAAAAAAACAGAAGTTAGGTTTCCAAAACACCCAAATCCAATGAAACAAAACTTGGATCTATGAATATGCATCACCTCTTTGTTGTGAAATCTGAGATGCAGATCTTTTGTCGCAGTCGTGCACATATGGTATCACAATCAAAGATGCAAATCCCGTGCTAACAACATGCAGACCCACCAGCAAGCCTTCGCTTTTGGCTTTGATGCAACCTCTTCGTCTCCTTTGCACTCCCTTCACTGTCTGGAGGCGACAAGGTTTGATCTACGAAGATTGGAGGCAACCAGCTACAAGCAACGACCATTAGAGAGAGAGGGAGAGCAAACAAGAAACACAACTGCGTTGAGAGAGCAAGCTGTCTAGAGAGAAGGCCGCATGGAGAGAGAACCGTCGAAGAGAAAGACTGTCAATTGATAGAGCGTTGTTGAGAGAGAGAGAGACCAAGAGAGCAACATAAAGATTTAGGGTAAACTCACAACAAAACTCCAAAAACCAGTTCTTATTGTTTTACAAATAAAGATAAAACTGTTTTGAAAATAATTAAAAAAATTAACTTTGCCCCAATTTTGTTTAATACATTCTTCGTTTTGAAATTCCATTTTAAAATCGAAGATAAAAAACTTTACCACCCCAAATGGGGTCTAAGTTTTTGTCTTTCCTATTTGAAAATAATCCCTTTTTTGTTGTGTGACTCTTCAACCCCACACCCATTTGTGTGACATCAAAGTTACATGCTATTGTATCTTGCACTCATTATTGCATCCAACACCTTCCATTAAATTATGGAAAGCCCATTCCAGAATCTGTATTTTGGAATTTAATGGAGGTGTTGGATATAATAGTGAGAGTGTAGAAAATAAATGTCATAGTTGTATTGTCATTGTTTGATTTGTGTTGACAATGAGTTTGACATTGTTTTTTTTTAATCAACAAAGAAGGTTGGACATTGTAACCTTCTACAATAGGCAATAGTGTGGTTCTATGTCGTCTCAAAGTTGTGTTCTATAGCTAATGATTTTTAAGTTTTGCTCCATTTGTTTTAGTTTGTTAGACCTTTATTTTAACTCATTTTTTTTAAATAAGCATAACACATAATATGATAAATAATTAAATAATAATATTAATATAACAAATTAAGTAATAATAATGAAAATATAGTAAATCATTTTCAACTTCAATAAAAGAATGATTTTTACAACCAATGTGTACTAACTTTCTGCCAAAGGATTGTAGAGTAGAAGATCTAACAATTTATAATTAATTTTTATTTCTACCTTCATCAATTGATTCACAATTTCCTTGAAGGTGTTTTAGTGATTGATCATATTATCGTTGTTTGAGTACTCCAACTTTACCAGGTCTTCTTTAAAATCATGGATTCAAGTTTTATGCATAACTCATACATTGGTACAAGTTGATACATACTTGAACAAACATCGAACAACACAAATCCAAATTTATAGCAACAACTCTTTGATTCAAAAGCTCCCAATCTTTGTTAGTCCTTTTGTCTAGCTGCTTCTAATTGGTTATTGGCCAATACAAATCCTTTGAGTATGGATTATCTTCAATCATTGATTTCCAATAAAAGTAATTATTTGCATTTGTCTTCAATATATCACCATCATGAGCGATAACTCTCTCCATCCCGAGTTAACAAATTGAACGCCCTCTTTGTAAAACCCTGCTATTTATTTTTTCATATCTATATGTCGATAAATGTTGTGAATATGTTTTATATTATTAGTTAATAGTAACATGGGAGTATGAGTTTGGATATCAAAATTGAGTTTTCATAATTAAATACGTTAAAGGTAATGAATATATATTCTCTGAAGATTTATAGTATATCTTGTTTTGTGGCTCACAAGCCTCTTTTCCCTTAAAACTCTTATTGGGCTGTTTTGCTCACAACCTAATAATATCAGAGTTGATATTGGTCCCTATCCTCTTTGGTATTGGCCCCTACAAACCTAAGAAAAGACTTTCTTACCCCTCTCAGTTCTCCCTCCCTCTTCTCTTTCCCTATGCCCCCAACCCTTCTCATCCCTACCCAACTCACCACCATCACACCATCTCCTCCCTAAATCTGAACTAGTGTCGAGCCCAACCAACACCGTTACCACCTCCACCACCACCATGCCATCAACATCACCATCACCACTAGCATGGATACCATTGCCACCACCATTAATGTGGTTTCCAGTATCATTGTCACCACCACTGCCACCTCCGTCACCACCACCACCACCACATGGTGGCACCACCAACACCATCGTCGCCATTAACATCACCATCGATAATGCTACCATCATCAATGTTGTTACCATCGTCATTGTTACCACCACCACCATTACTACCAACAGTACCACCTCTGCCATTGCCACCTTAACCACCACCACAATCACCACCAATGTCGTCGCAGGCACCACCACCGCCACCGCTTGGTGCCACCACCAACACCATCATCACTGCCATTATCGTCACCATCAACATCACCATCACCACCAACACCATCGTCATTGCGATTATCATCACTACCAACATCACCATCACCACCAACATTGCTATCACTACCACTACCATTAAAGTCACTATCACCTTCATTGTCACCACCACTACCAATAATACCAGCTCCACCACCTCAACCATGACCAACGTCGCTTCAACCACCACCATCACTAATATCACCTCTGTCACCACTACCACCACCAAAGTTGCCATCATTGGCTGCCACTGCCAACACTACAATTTGTAGCACCACCATTTGTATTGCCACCGCCACCAATGCCACCTCTATCACCACCACCACCACAACCACCACTAATATCTCTATCATCGTCGTTGTTGTTGACATCACTACCATCATCATTGTTGTCACCACTACACAAATATTTTTAAACTAATTTTAATATGATATGAAACTTTCAAAATGAGTTTATTTGAAACTAATCATATTTTAAAAGTTGGTTTTTATTTTATTTTTTGAAACTAAAACTAAAAATTGGTTGTTATTTTTAAAAAATTTAAAACTCATAATTGAAAACCACCCCAAACAGGTCCTAAGACATCTATTTTTTAAACCTAAGCGTATATATATTTGAAGCATCTAAATCCTTTTTATAAAAAGCATCCAATGTTTAATTTCTTAAATTCTTTTTACAAAAAGCTTGTTATTGGCATATTGGTTTATATATCAATGGACGAAGTTATCCTTAAGTTGAAACCTTACAATGCATCCTTGAAAAATGTCCACGTGTTTTCCAACCTATATTTGGCTTGTTTCTTTTTGTAATATTTTGTTATGAATATCTTGATGAATCAAACTTTCGTTCATTTTTTATTTTTGAAACTTCGTTGTCAAACTCAGACCTTCTTTTCCTAGAAACAATGCCCTGCCTAAGATGGTAATCTTGTTAACAAAATTTTTGACTCAACGAAGGACACAAAGAGTTCGTCTTTGTATGAATTTATAAAAAAAAATGTTTTATTTTCTAAAATCAAAGTTGTTGTCATCAAATTCTCCTAAGTCATAACCTTAGGATGGCACAAAACTTCAATCTCTAATGTGACAATTTTTAGATAAAAAAAGTTTAAATACACAATGTATTCCTTTTTAAGCCCAATTTTTGTGTAAAAAAAATTGTAGTGGTATTCATTAAACAAGGGGGTCTTACTAGTATTCAATTGAATATAACTTATAGAAATAATATTAAAGAGTGGGTTGAAAAAGGGAAAGGAAGAAAGTGATTCGTTGAGAATAGAGAATGGACATGGTTAAAATGCGTGTACATGAGCATAGAAATAAAGAGTGGACATAGGACCCACTAATATAGTGATGGTTACATAGATATCTTGCGAAGGCTTACTAGTTTTTTCTTTTTTTTCTTGACACATGGCATCTTATTTTTAGGGGTGATGCTAGGTGCACTGGCATTATTGCTTGTGCACCCAACAATTTTTGGTAATTCCATAATTACTCCTGTGTCTTCTTCTTCTTTTATTAAGTTGGTTTTACTGGTTTGTGGCATTTGCGCGTGCTTCACTTTCTGCTCTGTTAGTTTTTCTCATTGAGTGAGGTGTCGCTTAGGTGGAGGTGAAAGTGTTACCGGTGGGTGGTGGTGGTTGCAGTGGTTGGTTCGTCATCGGAGGTACACCAGCTACGCGGGTTGGTGTTGCTGGTTTCCCTGAGTGAGTTGATCCGTATGTTGAATTTAAAGATACAAATTACATGATCTGTATATTTTATATGGATCATGCTATCTGTATGTTTAATTTCAACATATGGATCAAGTTGATCCGTATGAACCATACGGATCAAGTTGATCCATATGGTTTATACGGATCAACTTGATCCGTATGGTATCAAATTTTGAAATTTGTAAAAATTATTTAAAGTTTTATTTTTTTTAATTATAAATATGTTTGTATGTAAATTTGTAAATAAATATTATTTTTTTATATGTTTATTTGAAATAATTCATATGTAGATTGATATAGGGTTTTTGGTTTTTAATATATATGGTTATGAATTGTAGTGTTGATAAAATGGTATGTAGTAAAAGATTACGTTGATTTTTGTATGATATTATATGTATAGTGCGGTTAGGTGTTGTATGTTTGTCATGTGGAAATTTTTAATTTGTTGTTAAGATGGACAAAGATCAATGGATGTATGACAATATTATGTCTGAAGAAAATGATATAGATGATGAAAAGGAATAAGAATGTGGTGTGAATGAACAACATGTTGATTATTCGGATGCGTTCAATACTTCTCAGGTAATTTTCTTCATTATTGTTATTAAATTGATAAAATGAATGTCCCTTTGAAGACTAAAATTGTGTGGGTTGCTTTGTAGGTGTTTGTTACTCGAGATGATGTTTTGCAGTGGGCTCGATCAGTTGCTTATGAAAACGGATTTGTGGCAGTGATTATGAAGTCAGACACAAACACTGGTATTAGATGAAGGACTTCATTTGTGTTAATTGGTTGTGAGAGGAGTGGTCAATATAGGTCTAGGAAGAAAGATTTTGTTAGAAGAGATACTGGGAGTAGGAAATGTGGGTGTTCCTTCAAGCTTCGTGGGAAACCAATGGTTGGAGGACAAGGTTGGATGATGAAGTTGATGTGTGGGAGTTATAATCATGAATTGACCAAGTCATTAGTTGGACATCCATACGCTGGGCGATTGACTAAGGATGAAAAGACAATTATTGTTGATATGACAAAGTTAATGATCAAACCCATTCTGCTAACGTTGAAGGAGCACAATGCCAATAGTTGTACAACAATCAAACAAATATACAATGCAAGAAGTGCATATCGTTCTTCCATTAGAGGAAGCGATACTGAAATGCAACATCTAATGAAGCTTCTTGAACGAGATTAATATATTCATTGGCATAGATTAAAGGACGAAGATGTGGTACATGATATCTTTTGGTGTCATCCTGATGCAGTGAAGTTATGCAATGCATGCAATTTTGTGTTTTTGATAGATAATACCTATAAAACAAACAGGTACAAGCTTCCACTACTTGACTTTGTTGGTGTCACACCAATGATGATGACATTCTCTGCTGGTTTTGCTTATCTAGAGGGTGAATGTGTTAATAATGTGGTATGGGCTTTAGAACGGTTTCGAGGTTTTTTTCTAAGACGTGATGCCCTCCCTGAAGTTATTGTGACTAACAGAGACCTAACATTGATGAATGCAATGAAAACTATATTCCCTGAATGTAAAAACTTGTTGTGCAGGTTTCACATCGACAAGAATGTCAAGGAAAAATGTAAATCCCTAATTGGTCAAAAAAATGCTTTGGAGTATGTGATGGATGCCTGGGGAAGTTTGATTGATTGTCGTTCAGAACATCAGTTCGATGATTGCCTTAAGAAGTTTGAAATTGCTTGTTCACCTTGACCAATGTTTGTTGACTATGTTAACGAAACATGGATAATTCTCCACAAGGAAAAATTTGTTACAGCCTGGACGAATAAGACAATGCACTTAGAAAATACAACAACAAACATGTATGAAAATGTTAAAGTTTTTCTATTAGGGTTGATGAATTGATGGATTTTAATTATTGTATTTGTTTATTATTTTTGTGTATTTCAAATGTAGGGTTGAATCTCCTCATTGAGCTTTAAAAAGAGTATTACAGAATAGTCTTGGAGACCTATGTAGTGTTCGTGATGCCATGAACAACACACTGAAATTAAAGCATCCTTTGAAACAAGTACACATGTGGTTGGACACGTTTTTAAAGTTACCTTATACAAGAGGCTTCTTGGCATGATTTCTAGGTATGCCTTAAATCAGATTGTTGCTGAGTATAAACATGTACATTATGCTGGCTAGAATCCTTCTCATTGTGAGTGTGTCATGAGAACTACGCACGGTCTTCCTTGTGCATGTGAGCTATCTAAATATGTTCTTGGTAGAATCCCACTAGATTCAATCCATATGTTTTGGAGGAGATTAAGTTTTTTAGACCAAGGGTTATCTGAGCCCCAAGTGACCATAAAGAAAGAGATGAAAACCATATCTAAGTGATTTAAGGAACTTGATGTTTATGGTAAAGTAACTCTAAAGAGTAAACTTTAGAAAATTGCATACCCTGATGAAAACTCTATGTGTCCTCCTCCAGAAAAGGTCAACACTAAAGGTGCACAGAAGAAACCGGTGAATAAAAACCAAAGATCAACAAAGTGTGATTCGTCTTACTGGGAGTATGTTGATGCTTTACATTTTGTGCAAAATAGTAATTCTTAGTGAAGCGTAGTGCATCATTTTCTGACCAGCCCATTCCAAGAAGGACCATGCCGATGTTGGATCAGTTTCATCCATTTATACACGATTTCATTGACAACATTGTGGATGTCAAAGTTGACGGTAACTGTAAATATCGTGCAATTGTTGCTTTATTAGGTATGGGTGAAGATTCTAGGTCCTTGGTGCGCAACCATTTGCTTAAAGAACTTGGCAAATGGTCAGATGACTATATCAAGCTCTTTGGTGGCACAGACAAATTCAAGGAATTAAGGAAGTCCCTACTTGTTGATGAGTTATCCATGATATGTAATTTATGTTTTGTTTTTTAAGAATTAACTTTAAATAAATGTGATGTGTATATTTGTTTGATTCAGGTTACTATGGATAAGTGGATGGATATAACGAGAAGGGATATATCATTGCATCAAGGTATAATGTAATCCTTGTATCGTTGTCCCTACAACAAAGCATGACGTTCTTTCCTCTTAGAAGTCAACCACCAAAAGATTCTTTTGTGCATCGCATAATATGTATCGGTCACGTCTATGACAATCATTTTGTTCAGGTAGATTCAAGATAATCCTATTCTTAAATTTATGCAATCATTTGTGTTATAATAATGTAATTTTTTTTTTGCATGTACAACAAGTTTATTTAAAAGACCATTGTCCTTTACCGCCTCTAGCATTGTTATGGTCTAGGAATTGTCATCCTCAGGCAAAGCAGTGGCCAACTCCATATATTAGTAGAATGCATTAGTACAAAAACTTGATGATGTTGAAAAGAGACTATGTTGACATAACTGAAGACTGAACATTTAGCTTATAATGACTTTGTAATGTCCTACATTAATATATAATTGTTAGGCTTCATATTCACGTAATTGTTAGTAGCTTTGTTACGTTAAACTTAATTGTTTAAGGTGTAGAACTTAAGAATTTACTGTCACGTCATTACTAGGGTTACCTGATACGTTTAACGGTTACGTAATTTAAAATATTTTTTTAACGTTAACCCTAATATTTAGATGCATAAACATAGTCTAAAAGTTATAAACCAAAAAAAAATTAACATTTACAAAATGTTTGGGAAAACGAAAATGTTGTCAAATACAAGAAAATTATAAACATAGTCTAAATATTAAAATATAAAATGGATGACGTCTATGGCTAATTCGTATGCCCCCTTCGTCGTGACCTGCATAAATATTGCCCTCTGCTGTGACACTCCTAGCGATCCTTAAGCAGTCTTCCATGATCTCGTGTACTTCTGTGCCTGTAGTGACTATCCTTAGATTGAGCAAACGCTCCAACCTTTCTGCGATTGCTTGGCAAGCCACATATGGAATTGAAAACAACTGGTAAAGTATTACATTATTTCAAAATTAAACTAAATGACATTTAGTAGAACATTAATGCAACATTATTTACGATTGCATGTCTAGGCTACTCCACATCAGAAGGGGCCTGTGTCGGTGTTGCTGCTGGTGATAGTGGGACTTGAGGGATATGTGGCTCCATATATGTGTCATTCTGCATCACAGGTGGATGTCTGGCCGGATCAATAGGTTGTGTCGGTGTTATGAATGGATGGGAAATCATGAAAAACCAGTGCATGAATCTGATGCACATTGACCTGACACAACATAAATCTACCCCACTGCTGCAAGATAGTCAGAGAAATGCATCCACTTGTCATTAATATCTTCAAATTATAACATTGAACCCGTAGTCTCTGAAGGAATGGTCTGAACATATCCAGATTTCCGCATATCCCTCTCTGGTCGGTGTTTGACGACAACGTGATCCCATCGTATATGACCTGAAAAGCATGAAATCAGATCAAAATCCCGCACTACATGGTGGTTAGGGGTGGGAATAGGCTAGGCCGGCCTACAGGGGCCTACGACCTGGCCTACATAAAGCCTGGCCTGGCCTGGCCTATTTAATTAAAAGGCTAGGCTCAGGCTTTTTTAAAAGCCTATTAAATTAAATAGGCCAGGCTTAGGCTTATTAAAAAGCCTTATAAGCTTGATAGGCCAGTCTATATATATATATATATATATATATATATATATATATATATATATATATATATATATATATATATATATATATATATATATTATTTTTTGGATACAATTAAATATTATTTTTTAAAAAAACTAGTAGATTCCATTCCTATAATTACAAGGTATGAGTCATGTGTTCCTTTATATTTTTCATTATTTTTATTAGTTTTCCTATTTCTGTTAACAGTTCCTTTTTCTATTCCTATTAGGTTTCCTTTTTCTTTTTCTGTGATTACGTTCCTGTATTCTAGAGCAAATAAAAATCATATCATATCATATCTTATTACGTTCCCATACAAAAATCATATACTATCATATCAAGTATGGGGTTTTCTTTCGTTTTAGATTATTTTATATCATTTGGTGATTTCTGTTTATATTATTAATATATTTTTAGGACTACCAACTAAATTAACGTTAGATTAAAAATTAAGGCAAATTATATATTAAGGCCTTGTTTAGCCTATTATAGAAGGTGTGTTATTTTTTTTTTTGTTGATAAAAACAACTAGGAATATTAAAGATTTAATGTGAAGAAGATTTTTAAATAGGCTTTTAAATAGACTACCAGGCCAGACTTTTAAAAAGGCCAGGCCGAGCCAAAATAAAAGCCTTTGATAGGCTATAGGCCAGGCTCAGGCCTAAAAAATTAATCGTAGGCTAGGCTCAGACCTTTTAAAGCCTGGCCTGGCCTGGCTTATTCCCACCCCTAATGGTGGTCACCGTAAAACATCCAACAAACATCAGCAATCGTTAGTCCATCTAGACGTTTCCAGTACGTAGATGCTGGTAATGACTTCGAAGAAGCCTTCATAAAAATCCATCGGCAGGCACGTGGTGACATCTCAGCATAGTCTGGATCAGTCAAAGACTCAGCAACAGAGGGAAAATGCTCATACGTCCAACACTACACAGATTAGATCAAAATAAAACAAATGTCAAATTAACATATTAAAAACATATTAATAACATTTTAAAAACAATTAAATTACAATAATTGACAATAATTACCTGCAATAGGGTGATGTAACCAGCAAGCTGTCGGTTGCTGCTCTTACAAGCATCATTCAAATTATCATACATATGAACTAGGGTGATAGCTACCCATGCATAGCTTCCACTCTGACTAAAGTCCCGGAAAGCGTCTAAAAAACCAGCATGAACATGTGTTGCATTCTTGTTAGAAAAAAGAGTGCAACCTAACAAATGCAACAAATAAGCATGACCTGCAATAGTCCAATGTTCGGCCTCCCATTTATTCTGATAAATATCTCGTAGCCGTGATAGGCATACGTATGCCCCATGACATTGTGCTATTTTAGCTCTAGCTTCCTCTTTGGGGACTTCAAGTAACTCCACCAACATCAACACCGCTTTGTCGACATGCGAAGTCTCAAAGCTGTTGAATGTGCCTATAATATGAAGATGAAGTAGAGAGGCCACATCATCCAGGGTGATGGTCACCTCTCCAACAGGAAGATGGAAATTGCTAGTTTCCTTATGCCACCTCTCCACAAAAACGAATATAAGTCCCCGATCGCTAGTGTCCACTGAACATGCTGATGTAAGCTCCATTGGAGCTTGTAGGCCTAGGATCTTCTTCATCAATGGGTTCCTTTGCTTCTTGGAAGATGAATGACAGCAGAATGGAGAAGGAAGAGAGAGAGGAGACACCACTTCAAGGAGAAGATGAGTCTAGAAGAAGCTCAACAACATAGGAGGCCATGGATAAGAGCTTAGAGGAAGAAGGAGATGAATGAAGGGAGAGGAAGAGAAGAGCACAAAATTTTGTACTCTAAAAGAGCTCTAAAATCTGAAATTTAATTTTCAAATGATCAAAGTTGAAAAAAATGCACACCCATGACCTCTATTTATAGTCTAAGTGTCACACAAAATTGGAGGGAAATTTGAATTTCTATTCAAATTTCACTCGAATTTGAAATTAAATTTGTGGAGCCAAATTTTGGAGCCAAAATTTCACTAATTATGATTAGTGAATTTTAGCTATGGTTCAGCCCACTAATCCAAGATCAAGTCCAAGATTCTCCACTAAGTGTGCTTAGGTGTCATGAAACATGTAAAGCATGAAAGATATGCACAAAGTGTGACTATATGATGTGGCAATGAGGTGTAGCAAGCAAATGCTCACCTCCCCCTCTAAAATTTAACTGGATTGGGCTTCTCCCAATTTACTTAAATTTATTTCTCAACACACACACCAAATATTCACTTAATGCATGTGAAATTACAAAACTACCCCTAATACAAAAACTAGTCTAGGTGCCCTAAAATACAAGGGCTGAAAAATCCTACATTTCTAGGGTACCCTACCTACATTATGGAACCTGAAATGCAAGACACAAAAATAATGAAATCCTAATCTAATATGTACAAAGATAAGTGGGCTCATACTTAGCCCATGGACCCAAAATCTACCCTAAGGCTCATGAGAACCTTAGGGCCTTCTCTTGCATCTCTGGTCTAATCTTCTTGGAGTCTTCTATCCAATGCTCTTGGGGGGTAGGATTGCATCATTCCCTCCCCCTTGAAAAGGATTTGACCTCAAATCCATAGGTTCTTGAAACTCAGGGATTCTTTCCTCAACACCTGTAAAAAGAATAAAAACATATGTATTAATGATGTTAGGTATGTTTGAGTAGGGTAAGGACTGAAAACCCCTTTCCTAACCATCTTCCCATGAGAGAACATAGTTACTCACCAACTCAATGAGTGGTGCTATAAGTATAGAAAAATATGGGACAAACCTTTTGCAAAAGTTTTTTAAGTCATTGAAGCCCCAAATTTCCCTTATACTTGGTGGAGTAGGCCACTCAGGAATGACCTTTATTCTCTTAGGGTCCATGGGAAGCCCTTGATCACTAATTAAAAAGTTAAGAAAAGTAATGGAATAAAATATACCTTTTTCTTTATTTTCATGTTGATTATTCCTACAAAAAATTATGACAAATCTTAGGTGTCCCATATGAGCACCTAAGTCTGTATTGAAACAAAAAATAAGAACAAACCTACCTAATGAGTCCTTATGTACACAAGTCAGGAAGATGATGGGTGCATGAGTGATTTGACAAAAGAGGGTTGCACCACTCAACACATTCATCATACCACCTATCATAGGGATTTGATGCCTCATAATACTTATTTTGGGCACCAATAAAGCACAAGGATTTAAGCTCTTATGAACCAAACCCTCATCCAACAACTCCTTTACTTGAGGAATAACCTCAAGCTCAAGAGGTATGGCGGTGCTAAGGGATGTTTCCATTGATAGGAGAAGGTAGAAAGATTGTTTAAGAAAAAGTGCTCTTTTGATATCACATTTTGTTGCAAAATGATTTTCCTTCTTAACAATCTTCTTGGAGGAATCATTTTCCTCTTTTTCCTTCCCCTGGGCCTTTGGAGACAAGGCCTTACTATCCTTCTTTTTCTTTTGTTTTTCTAGTTTTTCTTTCTCATCCCTCTTATCTTTCATAGTTAGTTGATCCTTGGCCACCTGTGAAGGTGTTTGAGGATGCAACACAAATTTAATGCCAAGATGAGTGAGGGTAATCACATTAGTTAGGCCATTGTAAATGATCTTCCTATCTAATTGCCATAGCCTTCCCAAAAGAATATGCCTTGCCTCCATGGGAACTATATCACAATTAACTTCATCCATATATGTCCCAATGGAGAAAGGTACTTTCACATGTTGGTTAACTATCATTTCCCTTTTTTCATTGAGCCATTGAAGTTTATAAGGTTTTTGGTGAGGAATGATAGCGAGGTTCAACTTGGAAACTAATCTTGTGCTACAACAATTGTAACAAGATCCACTATCCACAATGAGAGAACAAGTTTTATCTAAAATTTATCATCTTGTATGAAAGATGTTCTCTCTTTGGGATTGAGATAGATCACAAGATTGACCTCCAAGGAGCCTTCTAACCATTAAGAGGTCACCTTCTTCATGGGGGTAGAATTCCTTACTAGACTCTTCACCCCATACATCATCTTCACTTCCACTAGAGGAAGGGGAAGAAGTAGTCTCCTCTTGACTACTATAAATGTCTTGACCCTTCATAATCATGATTTTCTTTGTGGGGCATTGAGATGCAATGTGACCTCTCCCAAGACATTTGAAGCATTTAATGTTGCTAGTCCTTTCTTGGGAACTAGTCTTAGGGGTGGATTTCTTTATGGTCTTACCGTTATCTTTCTTGGGTTTTGAAGGGGCAGCCCCCAAAATTCCTTGGATAAGAGTGAAAGCCATAAGATTTTGAAGAAGAATTTCTTTTAAGTTGTTTCTCCACTCTTATACAAAGTTGGACTAGCTCATCTAGGTCCTTATATGGAAGGAGTTCAACATTATCCCTCACTTCCATATTAAGCCCACTAAGGAACCTAGCTATGCTTGTTCTTTCCTCCTCCCTAAGTCCAGCTCTTAAAAGGAGTAGTTCCATTTGTTGTATATATTCTTCAACACTCATACTCCCTTGTCTAAGCCTTTGGAGTTTGTCCATAAGCTCCCTTTCATAGTAGGAAGGAATGTGCCTCTTCCTAAGGGCACTCTTAAGATCATTCCAATACTCTACTGAAGGATCCCCATGAATCCTTCGTTCCCTAACAAGGGAAGTCCACCAATAGAGGGCATACCCTTGAAAGCTAAGGGTAGCCAATGGAACTTTTCTCTCTTCACTAATATGATGGCAAGCAAAGAGTTGTTCAACCTTCATTTCCCAATCTAAGTAAGCCTCAACATTATATTTTCCATGAAAATATGAGAGGCTAATGTTAACCTCTTGAGGCCTTCTATCCTTTTCTCTTCTTTGGGAGTGATGTTTAGTATGTGAACTATGGCGCCCTCTATAATTGTCACTAAGTTCTTCACTTAAACTCTTGCAAGAGTCATTACTACTATAGGAGGCATGTTTTTCGCTTTTTATTTCTTTCATTATTTTTCTTCTTTCTTCCTCTCTTATTTTCTCTCTTTCATCTTGACTTATTTCTTCCACTCTTTTTTTACCTTTTTCTTTTGTCTCCTGTTTTTCTTTCCACAACTTAAGGGATCTCAACTCATCTAATATCTTATACAAGGGGTCTTTAGGAGTAGAACCCTCACCATTAACACTAGATGAAGAATGAAGACTCATGTTGGTTCCTAAGTTATGGTTCTTTCTTGTTGGGGGTTTGAAAACAAAAGGTAAAAGAAACTATGGTTGAAACTAGCCAAAATAAACACTAAAAGAGGTGTGAAAGATAAGGTAAAAACTAATTGGTGAAAGGTAAGCTATCTAGGCGGTTTGACAATGGAAGGTAAAGGAAATAAGCCTTGAAAGTAAGCAAGAAATGTAAACTAGGCGAATCCTAAGAGTGTTTGGATGACCACATTTAAGGTTCCCAACAAAACACTCACAATCCAAGGGAAAATTGCCTAAAATTATTACACACAAATGGAAGTAGGGTGACCTATAGGAGGCTCTCAATTTACTTCCAATGAAAGATCTTTTTTTTTTACAAAATTTGAAAGCAATGAATGTAAGTAAATTGTCAATTATAAAATTACAAAAAGTTCCTCAATTTTGGTGGTTGTTCTCTCTTTGGTGATTCATTCAATTTGGAGTGCTTCTTAGTCCAATAGCTCTTAAGGTGGTTTTCCCCTTGCTTCCTGACTCAAATTCTTCAAGGGATGACACCAATCCTCCTTTCCAATTCCCTATATGGCAACTCACAAACAAGGAAACAAAGAGACAAGCAATAACCAAAGACCAAAAAATGAGATGAAAGCTAAACCGAAAGAGTTTTAACAAGAAAAATTTTCAAGGATGATTCAACAATTAAAGCAATGAAAAGCACATAAAAGCAAGTTAGGACTCAAAGAGAAACTTAGAATGACTCTAGAGTAGAGTAAAAAAACAAAAAAAAAGACTCAAGAAACCTCTAGTTTTGACACTTGTTTTCACAATAATTTTCAATTGAAATTTCAGAACTAGGATTGGTATAAAATAGGCACCAATTATAGAACGAATTTTGAGCCAAAACAACAAGCACACTTCCTTTTCACTTTCTTTTTCCTGGACACTGATTTTTCTGTCAACTTGTGTGATTTTTATTATTTTTCCTTTGATCAAAATCGCTTGGTTCTTTTTGTTGGACCTTGTGGCCTCAATAATCTTAAGAGGGATAGGCTTAGAATACAGAAGAAGCAACAACAATCAATTTAACAATGCTCTTTAAACATGCAAGACACAATTGATTGCAACAAAATAAATAAGATAAGGGAAGAGAGAATGCAAACACAGTTTTATACTGGTTCGGCCACAACCCGTGCCTACGTCCAGTACTCAAGCAACCCACTTGAGATTTCCACTATCTTTGTAAAATCCTTTACAAAGTCTGAACCACACAGGGACAACCCATCCCTTGTGTTCAGATGCTTTACAACAAGAGACTCATAGTCTCTTAACCAATCTCATTGAATAAGAAGAATGGAAGAAGAATTCTCTCTTCAAGAGAAGAATATTACAATGAAGATCATGTAAGAATCCTTATAGATTTTGCAAGTGTTTGGTCAAGGATTTCTTTTGAGAGAGCATTTGACAATGAAGTTCTTTTGGAATCTCTCTCATTGTCTTTTGAGAGGATAAGACATTTTGGACCAAAAATACTCTCTGTCTAAAATTCGTGCCCAAGTCACCTATTTATAGGCCTTTGATGACCATTCACAAATCTAATGAAAAGATGTGACTGTTGGCAGATTTTCTGAAAACTTTTCACTGGTAATCGATTACAATGTTTGCGTAATCGATTACACAGTATAATTTGAAGGGTTATGACTTTTGAATTTGAATTTCCAAAGTTTCGTTGCTGGTAATCGATTACAGACATATGGTAATCGATTACATGTTGAAAATTCAAATTCAAAACCTTTTTCAACAGCTATTTCTCAACCCTGTCTTCTGGTAATCGATTACACTTCCTGGTAATCGATTACCAGAGCCTTGCATGTCTTGAAAACACTTTGTTTTAAGGCAAGGCTTGGTCTTTAGTGAATCTTGAAACAATGCTTTGTTTGTTGAAGCAATCCTGAATTATTCTTGAAGCAAATGCTTATCATTTGAAGCAGCCTTGTTAGATTCTTCTTTGACATCATCAAAATCATGTATACATACATTCACACTTTTTTTATAATTTTGGTCCAGATGTCTAGAAAATGAAGAAAAAATTTCAGCTCAAAAAACGTAGTGACCAATTCCCAGTAATTTATACAAGTTTGTATATTTAAGCTGCCAGCACCAGCGATTTCAACCTAGAAATCAAGAGTGGTGTTTATGTTGCTTAAGGCTTGGATAGTTACAATTTGTGTTTGCTTATGCTCAATTATCTTGAATAACACAATTCAAGAGAGCTTAAGACTTATTTGATTCACAAATCTAGCCACAACTCAGCACCACAACTCAACTTCATCATAGGCATCACGTAGGAAACATAGAAAACAAAAAAGAAGAGTTCAACAACAAGACTACTTCTAGGAATTGATTTAGAACATGTTATGAACTAAATAACATGCATGAATTAGACTAAAAATTCAAAAGATAGGATAAGAATGACAAGAATACATGAACAAATGTATCTAGAATTCAATATACAAAATAAAAATTCAACACAAACTTAGAACATAATGTGACAATCACTATGACTAAACATGACTCTAAGACAACATAGATTAAGTGATTTACACTTAGATTTTTGTGTTTTTTTTTCTAATCAATATTTTGGAATAAAATTTAGATCTAAAGGTTCAGCACAAGAATATTATGAATGAAAATTGATAGAACCTAAAATCAACACAAAAACATGATTCAAGAGTAGATCTACAAAATTTGAACAATAGAAATGCAAGAACAAGTGTAGATCTAAGATTTAATCCGTTTATTTTTTTTTGAATCTACTCTATAAAGCACCAAACCACAAGACAATGGAGGATATACATGGATAATAAGATGAATAACAAGAAATTAAAGTGAATTGACTAAACAAAAAGATAGAGGAAGCAAAAGAAGATCACTTAGATGAAGATGCTCTTGATACCACATGATGTAAGCTCCATTTGAGCTTATAGGCCTAGGATCTTCTTCATCAATGGGTTCCTTTGCTTCTTAGAAGATGAATGGCAGTGGAATGGAGAAGGAAGAGAGAGAAGAGATGTCACTTCAAGGAGAAGATGAGTCTAGAAGAAGCTCAACACCATAGGAGGCCATGGATAAGAGCTTGGAGGAAGAAGGAGATGAATGAAGGGAGAGGAAGAGAAGAGCACAAAATTTTGTGCTCTAAAATGTTGGATCATGTGGCCTCAGAATAATTAAGAAGGGGGGGGGGGGGTTGAATTAATTATTCCTAAACCTTTACTAAGTAAAAATTTACTCTTCTTAGGCTTTTACTATGTTGTTAAGTAAATGAAGAATAAAAATAAACTTAACCAAAAGTAAAAGCGAGAATTAAAGTGCGCAACGGAAATTAAAAGAGTAGGGAAGAAGGAGACAAACACACAAGAGTTTTTATACTGGTTCGGCAATAACCCGTGCCTACATCCAGTCCCCAAGCGACCTCCGGTCCTTGAGATTTCTTTTCAACCTTGTAAAATTCCTTTACAAGCAAAGATCCACAAGGGATGTACCCTCCCTTGTTCTCTTTGAACAACCTAGTGGATGTACCCTCCACTAGAACTGATCCACAAGAGATGTACCTTCTCTTGTTCTCAGTCAACAACCCAAGTAGATGTACCCTCTACTTGTACCACAAAGGATGTACCCTCCAATGTGTTAAGACAAAGTTCTCAGGCAGTTAAACCTTTAAAACTTTGTGAATGGGGATACAAAAGAATTCTTAGGCGGTTAGTCCTTTGAAATATTTTGTATATGGGAAAGGGAAGAATCAAAAGAATTATCAGACTGTGTCGTTTTGACTTCTTTGACAAGGGAGAAGGGAGACACAAAAGAATTCAGGCGGTTAGTCCTTTGTTCTTTTGGAAAAGGGAGAAGAGAGATACAAAAAGAATTCAGGCAGTTAATCCTTGGCGAATTCTTTTTGGCAAAGGGAGAAGGGAATGAAAAAGATGAATAGCACAATTTTCAAGGTTTGGAAAACCAAAAAACTTTGGAAAGCTTTTGGCAAAGGAAGAAGAAGAAGTTCAAAGAGATTAGAAATCAATTGGCAAAAGTTTGTTGTCAAAAGAATTGTTATTGTTTGCAAATCAAAGCCTTGCTTTTATAGACTCTTCAAGTCTAGTCAAGAAAACTATTAGAAGAGTTATAACCTTTTGAAAAACTTAAAAACCATTTGGAAAAGTTATAACTTTTAGAAAAACTTGAAAACTATTGGAAGAGTTACATCTTTTTGATTTTGTTCAGAAACTATTACTGGCAATCGATTACCAAATCAGTGTAATTGATTACACAAAACTTTTTTGTGAATGGATGTGACTCTTCACAATTAAATTTGAATTTCAACGTTCAAACACACTGGTAATCGATTACCAAATCATCGTAATCAATTTTAATATTTTGAAATCAATTGGAACGTTGTAAATTCAGTTGAAAGCTTTTTGAAAACCATTTTGCTACTGGTAATCGATTACAATAATCTGGTAATCGATTACCAGAGAGTAAAAACTCTTTGGTAAAAGGTTTTGAGAAAAATTCATGTGCTACTCAGTTTTTGAAAGTTTTTTTAATACTTATCTTGATTAAGTCTTCTCTTGATTCTTGAATCTTGAGTCATGAATCTTGATCTTGATTCTTGGAACTTGAATCTTGAAACTTAATTCTTGATTCATGAAATCAAATTTCCTCTTGATCCTTGAAGTGTTCTTGACTCAATCTTGAACTCATTCTTGAATGTCATCATCTTTGTTATCATGACAAGATCTTGACTTTTAAGCTTTTTGTCATCATCTTTGTTATCATCAAAACTCCTTGAATCAATCTTGATTCATCATGAAGCTTGCTTCTACATAAAAGAGCTTTGAAATCTGAAGTTTAGTTTTCAAATGATCAAAGTTGAAAAAAATGCACACACATGACCTCTATTTATAGCCTAAGTGTCACACAAAATTGGAGGGAAACTTGAATTTCTATTCAAATTTCACTTGAATTTGAAATTGAATTTGTGGAGCCAGCCAAAATTCACTAATTATGATTAGTGAATTTTAGCTATGGTTCAGCCCACTAATCCAAGATCAAGTCCAAGATTCTCCACTAAGTGTGCTTAGGTATCATGAAGCATGCAAAGCATGAAGGACATGCACAAAGTGCGACTATATGATGTGGCATGGAGGTGTAGCAAGTAAATGTTCACCTCCCTCTCTAAAATTTAATTGGATTGGGCTTCTCAATTCAATTAAATTTATTTCTCAACACACACATCAAATATTCACTTAATACATGTGAAATTACAAAACTACCCCTAATACAAAAACTAGTCTAGGTGCCCTAAAATACAAGGGCTGAAAAATCCTACATTTCTAGGGTACCCTATCTATATTATGGAGCCCTAAATACAAGACCCAAAAATAATGAAATCCTAATCTAATATGTACAAAGATAAGTGGGCTCATATTTAGCCCATGGGCCCAAAATCTACCCTAAGGCTCATGAGAACCTTAGGGCCTTCTCTTGCATCTCTGGCCCAATCTTCTTGGAGTCTTCTATCCAATGCCCTTGGGGGGTAGGATTGCATGACATGCGATCAAAAGACTTAATCCTATGGCAACGACTAGCCCTTCAATTTTAGGAGCAAGCCTCTCGAATTTCTGAACCTTCATTCCATGGGAGGATAGCTTCAATTCAGGACGTTCCTGAAAAAAAATTAAATGATTTTACAACATATAAGAATAATACTTAAAATTATGAAAACTTTAAATGATAACAAATACTTAACAAATAAATTTAATTAAAAATTTTAAATACCTCTCCATTCCATACGATGACTGCAACATGATCACCATAGTTAGTCAGCGCTGATGGGTCACGCGGCCCACCTGGAAATCCCTCAGCATAATCAATAGTTTCTTCAACATGTGCATGCACATCTTCAGTCACGTTAGGAGCATCCTTAGCAATAGGGGCAACTTCCCGTTGCCTACGCGTGGATGCTGTAGGCCTTCGTCGTTGGGGAACGTCATCTGAATGATGATGATCCTTTCTTCCCAAGGCTCTACCTATAATCCTATCTAAGGCACGACCTAACCCTTTAGTTCTAACCATAATCTGCAAATTTTGACACACATGCATTTTTTGGTCTAAATTCAACATTTTTTTGATTTATCTAATAAATAAAAACTATTTACAAACAAGTAATTAAATAATATATGACTATTTTTCATTGAAATAAAATAAACATAAACAACTACAAAATTAATATATTTACTATTAAAATTTATAACTATTTCATAACACCATGCAATCATACATATTATTTTTTAAAACACAAAGAATACCTATTTTTAAAACAAAACTAGCAAATAAACTACCTATTTAAAAACATTTTTCAAAACATAAATACCTATTTTTAATTTTCTTATTTGAATTAAAAAAGGTCATACGGATCAAGTTGATCCGTATGACTCATACAAATCAACTTGATCCATATGAGTTATGTTGATCAACTTGATCCATATGACTTATACTAATCAACTTGATCCATATGAGTCATACGCACATGATTCATAAGTTGATCTGTATGACTCATATGGATCATGTTGATCTGTATGCGTTATACATATCATATAACAGTTACAGATCATGTTGATCCATACAAACGCACAAAAGCAAAAATGAAAATGCAGCCATTAACGGAGACGCAAAGCTTACCTCGATGGTGGAACAAAAAGACGAAGCTGCAGGTCCCCAATGCCGACAACGACCACCCAATGCACCACAAACGAACCTCCAAGGAAAGGAAACAGTGCTGGGAGGAGAAGAAACTAGAACGACAGAGCAAAAAAAAGCAAACGACACAGGGAAGAAGAAGCTATGGAATGCGTGAACGGTGTTGGGTGTACAAGTTTTAAATTTTAAGTGAAGGGCATTTTCGCCCATTCACTTAAAATGCTGGGTGCACTTAGCAACACCCTATTTTTAGTTTTGTTGAATGTGTGTTCACCCAAGACTTTTCCAACATAATTTTAAGTAAACTTTTAGCTATTATATTTCATATTAAAAATAAGATTAATATCTATATCCTGACAATATAAAATAATTTTAATTTTATACTGTTATTCAATCACAATTTATTGATTGAATTACTTTAAGATAATTATTTTAAAAGTCACAATTTATGTAAAAAATTTTACACTCTTAATGCATAATTATTTTTTCCTGAGAAATGAGTTTAGATCAACAATTAATTGAATTAAAATAATTTTAGATAACTTTTGTATTGGATCAAAATATTAAATTTTATAGCTAACTTTTGAAATAAAAACACCCAGACATAAATTATTCAAAATCAATTTTTAAAAATTAATAATTCCATTCAAAATAATTATCATTATTATGAACATTCACCAAAAGCCACGCTTAATCTTGTTGTACAAGTGGCCTCAGAAATATTAAGAGGGGGGGGGTTGAATTAAGATTTCATTGACTATTCTTAATTGAAAATTTCCCTTTTTAATTATTCCCTAGATTCAATTATTTCTTTGTTAACAAGTTACTGAAATAATAAATGAAGGAAAATAACTTGCAGAAATGTAAAGACAACAAAAAGTAAAAGAGATAAGGGAAGAGAGAATGCAAAACCAGATTTATACTGGCTCGGCTACAACCCGTGCCTACATCCAGTCCCCAAGCAACCCGCTTGAGATTTCCACTATCCTTGTAAAATCCTTTACAAGCAATGAACCACAAAGGAATCCCCTCCTTTGTGTTCAGTGATTACAACCAAGAAGTTATACCTACTTCTTGCAATGAACCTAAAAGCGGTTAATCTTTTGAGTCTAGTGATCAACCAAGAAGCAAATCCGCTTCCTGCAATGAACCCAAAAGCGATTAGTCTTTTGAGTCCAGTGTTTAACCAAGAAGCAAATCTTGCTTCTTGCAATGAACCCAAAAGCAGTTAGTCTTTTGAGTCCAGTGATTAACCAAGAAGACTTTCTCTTGAAAACAGTCACCAAGAGTCGATCTCTTGAAAAGCTTTTTGTAAGAATGGAGGAGAGAAAGAAAACAAAATAGCACAAGTTTTTGCCCAATGAACTTTTCTTGACAAATCAAGTATTGAACAAAAACTCTTAGAAAGATGTTTAGAATGAAAGAATGAAAATCTGTTTTGAAATTTGTGTCATGGTCACGTATTTATAGCCATTTGATGGCTCTTGAAGAAACCATGTTAAAAGTTGTGACTCTTGGAAATTTCTTCAAATCTATTCACTTTAAAAGTTGTGACTTTCTTGAAAAACTAGTGACTTTAAAAGTTGTGACTTTCTTGAAAACTAGTCACTTTAAAAGTTGTGACTCTTGACAAATTCTTCTAAAAACCAGTTACTTTAAAAGTTGTGACTCTCTTGAAAACTAGTCACTTTAAAAGTTGTGACTTTTCATGTTTAGATTTGAAAACCAACGTTTAGAAATACTGGTAATTGAATACAAATGTTGTGTAATCGATTACACAAGTTTGAAAATATTTTATCACAAGTTGTGACTCTTGAAATTTGAAACTCAACGTTCAAAACATTGGTAATCGATTACATGTCCATGGTAATTGATTACTGCTTTGTAAATCAGTTTGAAAAGAATGTTGGCCACTGGTAATCGATTACTGCCTTTTGGTAATCGATTACCAGAGAATAAAAACTCTTGGTAAAAGATTTTTCTTTGAAAAATTCTTTTGGACAAATTGTGCTATTCAATATTTTGAAAAACCCTTTTTATACTTATCTTAATGGTTCTTGCATATCTTGAGTCTTCTCTGGATTCTTTACTTGAATCTTGATTCTTGATTGAATGACTCTTTGATTCTTGAAACTTACTTGAATCTTATTCTTGACTTGAGTCTTTGGCATCATCAAAATAAGCCTGGAAGCTTTGCTTCTACAAATCTTGCCACGTCATGAGTTCATTCGTGGTTGTTGGGTCTCTTAAAAGAAACCCTTTCCTAGAGCCTTCCGTTCATGTTCTGGTAGGTTAAATTGATAGTTTCTTCTTTATTTGTCAAACTAAGATGGGGTTTACTGTGCGAAAGTGAAATTACTTTTACACCGTATGTTAATGACTTAAATAATTTTTTAATTTGGTGATGATTAATCTGAGTTGTACATTTGGTTTTTAAAAATATCAAGGGCCAGGATACGGTCACGACTATCGTTTGGTCAAGTCTCCTAACCAAATTATTATCATCATGAAGGCGATAAAGGCCATGCCGGAGAGGAGCACTTGTAGCGAGACTAAGGGGCTCTTGTGAACGTGGCCGTTGACGTCGTCACTGGCGAGCATGATGGCGAGGGCGAGGAGGATCCATGCATCGACGCCGTTGAACAACGTTGCCACGACCATGGCGATGCTGCTGACGTGATGAGTGAGGAGCTTGAGCTCGATTAGAATACGCGTGAGGACGAGGAAGGCTGTGATGGAAATCACGACTCCCATGAAGACGAGGAACCATGCGAAACTGACTTCGTCGGTTCCGACAACAGTCTTGCGGAGGATTAGGGAGAGATCGATGCCGGAGATGAAGGGGAGGGACATTTCGTCGACGATGATGCTCAGAGCTCTTTTTTCGCTCTGTCGATTCGTGACCAAGTCGAGCTCGAGCATAGAAGAAGAAGAGAAGACCTATGCTCGCCACTACTTCCAACAACGACGTGCTCCACGGTTCTAAAAACATAGAACAAGTAACAAACCGGTAGCTATGTCTGTATCATGACCCTTAATTTTTTTAAAAACTAAACTTACGGTTTAGATTAATCATCACCAAATTAAAAAATTATTTAATTCACTAACCCACGATGCAAAGTAGTTTCACTTTCGCACTGTAGACTCTACGTCGTCAAACTAAATAGAAGAGCATCTTATCCAAGCGTTGCTAGCTGTATACTAAGCAAATTCTGACACCAAGTTCCGGTAAAAAGATCTAAATTTTGCCAGCTTATATACTCTTCAAATAAGATCAATATATGTATATATATATATATACACACAAAAAAATAACAGAGAGAACTATCTCATCCCTATGTCTCCCTAGATGTGCTAACTCTTTATGCTTAACTTTCTTAATCCCTCACATCGGTCTTCATTGGGGTCAATAAGTGAGGTTTCCCTATGTTTGATGAAGAGAGAAAAGAAAAAAACACCGATAACATTTATAAACTGTATTTTTTTGATTGAAGAAAAAAGGGAGAAAAGTTTGACTTAAAAAAAAAATATATTTTCCCCTCTTTTTCTTATTCAATTCAAACTTAGTTTTATTCTTTTTTTCATTTTTTCTCCATTCAAAGAAACAAAGGGTCAATCTTCTAGCTGCTGAATTTAATCTTCTGAGGTGTTGACGACTCTAGCTCGAAACTTGAATCTTTCGACGGAACAACCTTCTTTGCTACAAAAATAATTGTTGTTCAGTAACATACACAGGGGACTCAAGTTTTATCAGTACATGAGAGGTGGTTATTCCATTGGAAATCTAAATAAACATTTGCACTATAATTAGTTGAAGTATGTAATGTGTAAGTTCAATTTATACATTATTAATTGGTGAACAAAGACACAATTTGTTGAAAGTAACTCTTGACACAATGACAAGGACACAAGATTACTCTCTTGTGAGTTAAGACAATATTTAGATAACTTTTTTTCATAAACACTTATAATTATAAAAAAGAAAGTAAGAAGAACAAAATGAAACAAACTTCTTTTGTAAACTTAAAATAAATTAAGCATGAGTTAAAATTGGTTTTTTGGAGAATCTAAAATGATTTTAGTTTCTCTAAAAAGTTGATTTTAATTTGTGTATTTTCTTTTTCTTATTTCCTCCCATGACTATTTATGAAGAAATTTCCTCTTATGTTTGAGAAGAAAAAATGGGAGGAAAGAAAATAGAGAGGAAAGAAAACACGAAAAATAAAGTGTTTTGTTTGGTCGGATAGAAAGTAAAAGAAAAAGAGAGAGTAAAATTGACTTATAAATAAAAATTAAAATTTTTCATTCTTTCAATTTTCTTTCCAATTCAAATTTTAAACTTTTTTTCTTCTCTTATTTTCTTTCCTTCCAACTAAACGGACCATTAGTCAAACAAAAAATGCAGGTTCAAATCCTAGAAATAGCTCACTGCCTTGTGGGAGTAAAGCTGCTGCATGCATCTACTTCCTCAGATCCCAATTCGTAGAACTGTAGGCTGAATTGCTGAGGAATTGAAGCCCAGAATCCCCAAACTCATGAGGCTAGCAACTAGGCACGAGCAAGTGGTTAGAGCAATTTGTAGGTGTAAAGTTCAAAATCTCATTAATCATTATGTCATGTGCATAGCAAAAAATTACAAGAACAAAAGAAAGAAAATATAAGGAAGATTACAAAATGATAAATGGTATCAAATTTCAATGATTGTTTTTATATATAATTAAACGGATTTGAAACAAAAAGTCTGGCAGTAACTACTAACTCACCAACAAAATTCCGTTCATGCTTACTCACTATCTAATGGTGTATTGTAAAAAGAAAAACACAAAGGAAAGTCCTAACGCTAAGAAGAGATCTCCATTTCTTCCATTACTTAGCTTTTGGGAAAAATAAATGAACAAATGGTATGCCTCTTAGTCTTTTCAAGGTCAAACTCAACAGATTTAATCCTATCCACGGAATTTTTAAGCTTGTGCTCCTTCTCCAAAGGTATGCCTGCAGGTTTGTGGCTAAGTTCCCCAAACGTTTTTTCTAGTCTCTCAAGACGTTGCATACATTGAAGAATATGATCCCTTTCAGAAAGTGTTTCACCAGCTGCTGTAAGGTTATTGTTGTTGTGTTCCATGGCAACAGATGGGTAAATATTGTTGTGTTCTCCAAAATTCTAATCTTAAACTGCGGAAGAACAATACTAATCTTTCCATAAAATATATCACCACTCTTGAGACACATAATAAATTTGTTTTCTCCACATTTTCCTAAACGAAGCTGAACCAATTGCTGACTGCAGTCCCTGTAAGAAAAAATGAGAATTTGTGTAAACCTGGAAGTTAAGGAAAATACTAATATGCTTACTAGTAATACCAGTTAAACTCAACTTCAACAATTAGCTATGGTGAGTTTCCAACTTCCAGATTCAAAAGATATCAAGGCTTATGCACAACTTAAGTTCCACATAGAATATATAAAAGGAACACACAAATGCTTCTATAACTTCATTCACTCTAACAGTACCTGTGGAATTTTCCACACAAGCAATATTCCCTGTATCATTGTTATGCGATGATTGTTCCCCGAGTGATGTGAAATTCATCACTTTCAAACACTTTCTTGGTTGCAGGAGCACTATTATCACAACTATAGTAGTTATCTGATACTCTGACCTGCACAAGAGTTAACCTTTTGAATGATTAAAGGCTCAAGAGACACACATAACATGAAAACAGTGTGAAATAACAAAAACAATGGTTATAAAAATGAATTATATCTGAGGTTTAGGAACTAACTTCTTCATGAACTGGGGCTAAACGAGGAAAAGTGAATCTACTTTGTCAAATTGAAGAAAAAGAATCATCAAGATCTGACCCAGATTCTGCTGTTGACGTATCACTGCATTGTCCCTGGGAGATGAGAAAAGGATATAATTGTAGCTGTAAATAATATATACATCAATTGTTTGTGAAATCATACTTTTCAAATTCAAGAAGATTGAGACTTGCTATCCATAAAGAGTCTAAATTCTCTTGTTCATTGGACATTCGGGCGATTTGTCTCTCAAAAGTTGCCTCCACACTATGAACCATTTAAAATCAGAACACTTATTAGTGTCCCAATATTTCCAAAATGCTGACAAAAGGAACCCAGAAACAATAGATAGCAAAGCAACATTACCTTCATGATATCAGGATCATTCCATGGACCTTTGCTAGACCTAAGACATCCACCTTGTCCAGGACATGTACATGTTCCACCCAAAAAGTCTGGCAACTGACTGTATAGATGTATTTACAAACAACAAATTAAACAGCAAGTTGTATAGAAATTATAAGGCAGTATGAGGAATTGAAAGCATAGATTCATACCTAGAGTCAATGATATCCAGTAATTTACATAAAGATTAGGTTCAAGAACCTGGAAATTTAGGAAAGTATGTAATATCAGCAGGACTTCAGGAAAAGGCATATGAAATGCTACCAGCCAAAAGTTATACCATTTACCTGTATCTTTGCAATAGTTTTGGCATCAAGAAACTTCTGTGCAGCAGGCCAAAGCATCCTCTTAAAGCCAGGACCAGCATTGGTGATATACATTCAATGTAAAGTCTGCAAATATATGTTGATGATGTTTATACTCATAGGTAGATGTAACATCTCATTTTTTTTTCATAAATAAATTTAAAAAGTTTTTTAATAAAAATAATAAAAATAAATAAATAGAGTAAATAATAGGTCGTAAATGCCCCTAGTTATAAATAGCAACATGCTAGGTTTTTCAGACTGACTCCTCAGCCTCCTCTGTCTCTCATTTTCGTTTTTCCCCTTCTTCTCTCAAAACCCTTTCTTTTTCCCGCAGCTCACTAAACCTCAGAAAAACAATGATCTCGGACTCATTCACCGTTGGATCGTCGTGAAATTTAAACACCAGGTTTACAATCCAATTCCGAGCATTCTCGCCGTTGGGAATGTCAAAATCATGTCTGTGCTTATAGGAAAACTCTTCGCATTGTAGCCTTTTAATTTCCTGCAAAAACCCAAAACTGTCTCGGTAAAACTATGATCCCGGTTTCGTTAACTGTTAGATTTTCATGAAATTTGGATATGTTGTTAGAAATTCAATTTCACACAATTTCACCGTTGGGATTTGCAAGATAATATTCGTGGAGGGAGAAAAAGAATTGCATGAAGACAATATAAGTGAAGGTTTCAATCTATTCTCCGTCTCTCTGACGTTTGGGAATTTTATCGGAGCAGTTGGAGGAATAACTGAAGGAATCCCACGGAATCGCTAGAGATGTTGAGAACATAGGTAGAGATCATTAGAGATATCAATTGGAATGAGTTTTGGGGTGTTTTTCCAATTTTTATTTTATCCTTATAATTATTACAGTGAATTATATATGTTTGACAGACCAATTGTTGTGAAATTGATATGCTATTGTGTTGAGCGTGAACCCTATAAATCAAACATTTTTCTAATTAATATGAATTGATGAAATAAAGTAAGGAAAAATTTAGAGAGAGATATTGATTTTGTATTTTCTCTTTTTCTTATTTTTTTTAGGTTTTTATATATAATTTAAAAAATTAATGTCATAATTGAAATTGACCAAAATGTTCATATAATTATTTAGAATTTGTGCATTGAAAGCTTACTTTGATATTTGTGATTCAATATGATGTATGCTAG
The DNA here is from genome assembly GCF_000004515.6 of Glycine max. Classification (NCBI taxonomy): domain Eukaryota; kingdom Viridiplantae; phylum Streptophyta; class Magnoliopsida; order Fabales; family Fabaceae; genus Glycine; species Glycine max. The sequence goes on from NC_038244.2 coordinate 32,808,359, forward strand.
CTTATATATAGAGAGGTAGTTATTTATATTAATAATTTACGTAAATAATATTGTAGAGTGTTATAGTATGATTCCAAAAATTATTAAGTGTTGGAGTTTGAGAATATTATGGTTAAATTTGATGAACATGTGTGTGTTGTACCTTATGAATATCATTAGGAATGTTATGAGATGGTTGATGTGATGTTATGGGATGTTAAAGTATGGACATGATATTCAATTGTGAATAAGTGGATGTGTTTAACACTTGATGTTACATTTATTATATTGTGAGCTATGAATTATACAATATCCGACCAGTGTTTATGCACAGTGTTAAAGAGAAAGTGTAAGTTCCTAGTTAGGAACCAATGTTAAATTGTAGCGCAATTGTGTTAAACATGTTTGAAACATGAGTGTGAGGTCGTGGTATTGTATAATTCATGAGTAGTGTTTATAAATGAAATATGTGATGAATTATGGAATAATATGTTGCCTTGAGATTATAATATTGTTATTGAGATTGAGTAAAAGTGTAAAGTAGAACATGTGTTGAATTGTGAGATACGTGAAAACATGTGATGGTGGATTGTGACATTATGAGATGTGAAATTGTGAATGAGTTTTGGTTGTAAATAAGTGTGTGATTAACTCTTGATGTGAAATTACTTGTGTTGTAAGCTATGAATTGTACAATAACCTGACCAGTGTTATCTTGAGAAAAGTGTAAATGCGCAGTGTTAAAGAGAAAGTGTAGGTTTCCTATTTAGGAACCAGTGTAAAATTGTAGCACAATATGTTGTACGTGTTTAACACACGAGTGTGAGGTCATGGGTATTATATAATTCACGAGCAGTGTCTGAGTGCTAAAATGATTTTAGGGGTTGAACCTGAATTAGGAGGGAGAGGCCCTGACGGACTCTTCGGAGTATAGGCCTTGGGGGTCACCGGGTTTGAGTGCTCCTTTAAGCCTATGTTGATCTCATATGGTTGGAGCATTCTCGCAAAACATCGTGACCCTGACCGGTCTCCCTATGATCTTACTTAGTGAGAGTGACCTGACAAACCCATTGTGTGGTGTGTCTTGTTATGTACTCCTAAGCGCCCCAGGGTGGTTTTTCACTGACATGGTACCACATTGCATATAGGCTTGAGTCTTAGCATAACTGTCTCATGCGCTTGCTAATTGTTTATTATGAAATTGATGTGTTATTATGTCTTGATCAGAGCGTGTGATTCTTGTGTAATGTGATGGATGATTGAAAAGTGTGATTGATAGATGAAAAGTGAATTGTGAACGACAAAGTGGTGGAATTACGTGAATTACGTGTAACTATGTTTTATTTGGTTTATATGATATGTATATCTAGTTGCCTTGTTTCTCTATTAGTTATGAATGTGATAACTTACTCCCCGTGTGTTGTTTGTGTTTGGATCCTGTGATGATTTTGAACTTTGTGTTCGGGGGAGCAGATGACTAGGTGAATTGCTTTAAGGAACCATGTGCTGAAGGACGTCGGGACACAACACTCTGATAGGATGTGGCATTGGGGTATAAGGTTTTATAGACGACCTTGTTTAAGCCGAAGTGAATTTATTATTTATTTAGAAAAGTTTTATGATGATGTTTGAAAGGTGAATGTGAGTCTGCTACCCTTTTGAAAGGCTTGTATTTAAATATGTTTTAAAAACTTGAATTAAATTTAATTATTTTTTAATTATTTCTTTTATTATTAGTACATATATGTGTGAGATAGAGGGTGTCACAGTAGACGCTGCGAAAATAAGTTATTTTGGGAAAAGACAGTATAAAAACCTCATGATAGTATTTGTTATCTATTTTTGTGATGGCAGCCAGTAGACTTGCAGCAGTAGGATAGAAATTTTTCATTCCCTGTCATTACGTAGATCATCAAGTTAAAATTCAGCAGGACAATGTATTTGGAACAAGGAAGTTCTTGAAATTGAGAAATAGTTGATTATGATAAGAACACCCTTAATCACTAAAAGTGGATAGCATATGTACATAAATAATCAACAATCACACACAAGTACAAACTATAATAAGTCTATAAGGCATACACCATAACCATATTTTATTAATGAGACAAATAATACAGAAAAAACCGAGCAATACAACTTACCAAGCCCTGTACATTCAGTATTGTCGTGGTTGAAGAAATTTGTCTCTTCGCTGCAATGGAACATGCTGGAAATTTCTCCTCCAGAGCCTTCTCGAACTCTTGAACATGGTATTTCAAATACCCATCTATTGTGGTTATACGCATCAAGCGGCTTGGATGAGCTTTCCCAAGCCTTTCAATGTAAACTGGCCTACCTTCCTTGTCAACTCCATGATACCCTTGAGGGTAATGCTGCAACACTTCTTCCTGCTCTTCAAATTCAAAATCCTTCAAATCAAATTTCACTACAGAATTAGACTTGATCAATTAAATCATGCATGTATCAAGTGCATCCTAGCATAGAACACATGCTCTTATTCCGAAATGTACAAACATCAAACAATTGTACTAATCTGCTTAAAGTAAAAAGGACAAAATAAAATCATTTAAATTTTGAATTCAAATGAAGTGCTCTATGGTAAATATTGGATCCCCTTTCAGACTTGGTTTATGAACATAACTTGGATTTAAAGATGCACATAATCAGGTTTGGTTTATGAACATGAGTTATATTTGGACCCCCTTTCATACTTTCACGATCATCTAAGTTTGTGCTCTTGCGTTATCTAAACCAAACCTGAGAAGTCAAACTCTTCAGATAATGTGCCAATATGTGATGTGATCAGATTATAATTTAAGTTAATCAAAATTTCTATCATTAACTCCCTTCTTTAACATTGAAAAAGTTGCTATGGTGTAAAAAAAATAAAAATTAATCAAAACCTCTTTCTCTTTATTAAAGTTATTTAACAAAAAAGCTGAAAATAATAAAAACGTCAATTTTAGGGTGAAATAATTATTAGTGGTTGATGCTGACAATAGATGTGTGGAGTGGACCAATATATATAGTAACCGCTAGCCAATAAATACTTAACCGACACCGACAAACGAAATAAAACAAAGAGCACCGCACCAATTCGCCGCACTCTTAAACCATTGAAGTTTTCAAAGTTGCTGAATTCATGAATCGATTTTGCTAAATGCTAATCTGTATCTTTCTATAGTACCATTAATTATTACTAGGAAATTAAAAGTTAAATAAATGATAAAAAATATAACCCCTATATATTACTACTTATATAGATTTCCATAAAAACCTTTTGTCCATTAATTCCTGAAAAAATACTATTAAAACTATTAAATCTCTATTTTGTAAATAAAAAATAGTATTGAATTTGAAGCCAAATATATAAAATTATTTATAAAATTAGTATTCACGGCAAAATTCTTTCGTATTAACACAACAACGTGCCTAAGACTCAAAATCCAAAATTCCTTAGAGTGTATTTGGATGGAGGAATTTAAGATTTTGAGAAATTTTAAATTCTAAAAATTTTAAATATTTAAATTGAAATTTTTTTATTTTTAAAATTTTGTGTTTGGATAAAAAGATTAAAATTATGAGGGTAAAAAAAATGAATGAAAAAAAGAAAAGATTGATGTGCTAGTTATACGTGTTCCTCTACGCTCAGACCCGATACATGTTCCACGATCTCATACGGCGGTGTGTTTCTTGAAGAAGATAATAAGAAGAGAATTTTCTCACTTTTTAGAAGGAAATTGAAATGTCAGATTTTTAGTTGTTTAAAATCCTGTTTTAAAATTCCAAAATTTTAAATTCTTCACAAAAAAAACATCCAAACAATGAATTTTAAATTACAGAAATTCAAATTCTCTGATAAATTACTTTCCTTAGTTAAAATTCTCTATCTAAACATACTCTATGTGTTTGGATGAGGAATTTAAAGATTTCTAGGAAATTCAAATTCACAGCATTTTGATTGCCTTGATTTAAATTCCTTTCATTTTGTAAATATTTTGTTTGGATGAGGCAATTCAATTTCTTGTATTTTAATTTCCTTGTTTGGATAAAGTAATTCAATTTCAATGAAATTCAAATTTTCATTTTTAAATATTTATTTAAAAATTAAAATTTTAATATTGAATGAAAATAAACATGAGTCATTTTTTAAATAGTTAAATATTCAAAATAAATTTAATGTTATAAAATATATAATAATAAAATTTTTAAAATATTTAATAATTAAATAATCAAAATAATTTTAATGCTAAACAATTTTGAATCTTATACAATATTCTTGTAGTAACACAAAAAAACTTGGATTAAACAATACTGCAAAATTAAAAGATGAATGATATGTAATTCTTTATTCTTGTTTAAAAAATTAATTACCTAGTCTTGCAATAATTTTAAAAAACATATTAAAATTAAATAATTATGTAATTTAAGGACAATTATCTCGTACAAACTTCAAATGATATTAATTTTATTGTTCGTACGGGAAGAAAATTCAAATTGTTAATAACGCATCGAATTGTTAATAACGCACCAACGCATAAACACGAATCAACACAAGCATTACAAGGTCCTAATTAATCAAGTTCCAAACAAAGATCTTAAACAAGAATTACAAGGTCCAAATTAAAAAAAAAACAATGTTCTTCATTCCATAATCTTCATTCATCATCAAGTGTAAAAGGTCGAGGAACCTGAATAATTAACATCTAATGCTGCCATTTAGGGGAGAAGAAACAAGATAATATAAGTCACAAGAGGAAAGATAAATAACTATAGTAAAAATATGAGTTCAATTAGGCATAAAAAAGACACAAATTTATAATTTGAAAATTGAAATTGGAAATGTAGACAAAAGGTTACTCACCACTATAGCTAACTGCTTTGGATCGTCAGCTAACCATTTAATAGCTTTAGCCCATTTGTTGTCTATTAAGATCTGGTATCAAAGCTGCCTCACATAATACTTCTTGAATATCTTCATCATCAACTTTACCATCCATTTTTTCTACCATTCGGTTAAAAGAGTTCGTCATTTTATCCAAAGAAGCTGTCATTTTCCTTCTTTTTCTTCCATCTTTCTCTTGTGAGGATGTGTGCCAGAAGAAGTCGAACCTTATCTTTTTTCTTTTGTATTAGAGCTTGGTTCTTCTAAATCTATGGGCAGTAGCACCTAACCCCATGAATTCCACTTCATTTGTTTCTCTACTCATCGCTTCATCAGCATCCATAGCAGTTTCAGCTTCATGACCGGTGGATCTATCTTTAGCACACAAATCCACTATATCATCCCAATTTTGAAGCACCTTGAATCGAAACGGTTTAGCCGATTTATGCGACTGAACAAAAAATAAAAAGTCAAATCCAATCTACTTTGAATAACAAATAGCAACATATTAAAGAATACTTACAGTGCAATATTCATTCCAAGCATTTTCATTCTCAAGTGATCATGTGCTTAGTGCCATCCCAATCAAATCCACTTTGGCCAAGGATGCCACTTACAATACCATACCACGATCTCCATAATTTGATACGGTTTTTGACATTATCTGATGTGACATTAACATTGAAGCTTGTAGACAACATTGTGGCTGCAGCATTCAATGCTGACCTCTTCCAACCTCCATTACCCTTGTTGCCCAAATTCCTTTGATCTCTAAGTACATCAGCCAATACACGTTCCATTTCCAAATTTCATGTAAAATAACTTCTTGTTTCCTCATTATTTTTTCCTAAAACTTTTCTTTTGTCCGTCATTTTTTCATTAGATGACTCCATTGAAGTTAATGTCACTTGTTCAACCTGCACATAACAAATATTAGATATGACCTACTTTATTCATTTGACTAGTCCACTGCACAATCATAGAAAATATTTCAAGCAAAGTTTTTATGCAATAACAAAGTACATAAAAGTCTATCTTCGATAGAAAAGTACAATAGTAAGAAAGCACACAAAGTTTGTCAGCAATAGCAAATTACATTTAAAAAAGAACTATCCCTAAGTAAAGTTTCTCCTAACTTGATAGTTAGCAAACATGTTCATAGCTAATGTATCTCGAAATCTTATCCATTCCTCGGTAGCTTGAATAGTTGTGATATCATCTATGACATTATTTTGAACTTCTTCCCTTGATTGATGGACTAACTCTTCATCAACAACAGATAAAAATTCTAAGTCTTGAACTTCTAAAAGTTGATCAGTTTGTTGTTCGTCTCTTATGAAATTGTGTAACACAAAACAAGCATTGATAATTCTTATTTGTGTCTTTATATCAAAAAATGAAGGAGTTCTTAATATACTCCATCTTTTTTTCAAGATCCCAAATGACCTTTCTATTGCATTTCGGGCACTTGCATGACGAAGATTAAATAACTCCTTGTAACTTTGAGGGGTGTTTCCAATCCACTCATTGAGATGATATCTAGTCCCTCGATATGGTGCTAAAAATCCTGGACCATTGGTATATCCCGCATCCACAAGAAAATACTTACCTACAATGTTTAAAATAACAAACATAGACTTAAACTAGACCAAAAAAAAAAAACGAAAAAAATTATTTCTAAGAAATATTACCAGTTGGAATTTCAAGTTTGTTTTGACGACGTAATGCATCTCGTAATACTCGAGAATCTCCTACAGACCCTTCCCACCCAGGTAACACATAAATAAACCTTAAATCTGGACCACAAGCAACTAACACATTTGTAGAGATTCTATTACGATATCTAGGTCTCTCATCAGGAGAAACTGTAACCGGAATATGAGTCTCATCAAGTGCTCCAATACATCTCTACAAACAAGACAATTTTTTTAGATTCTAAGAAAATTTTATAATTAACTAATTTCTCCTAACAATTGATAAACTTACCTCAAACCATCTCCACTTGTTTGCTTCCGCACCTTCTAAAGTACAGGGTTGAAAATTCAAATAGTCTTTGCTCACTTTCATTACCGCTCTTAAGACATCATTGAATTGCCTACTTATGGTTTCTTTAGATCTACAATAACTAAATTGCACTACCCTATATTTTAGGTTGTGAGCAAGGATATGTAAAAACATTGCTACTGCTTCAGTTGTTGGAACATTTCTTGTTCTTAATAATCCACCCTTTTCTTGTAAAATTCTACAAAGGTTAAAAAATGCATTTTTACTAAGCCTCAATTGTTCAATGCAATCTTTATTTGTTCCTCTATAAAGACGATTGAGGAAGCTGTGACGTTCTAGTTCCCAATTACGGGTTGGTTCCTTAACAAAATAGTTATTATGATACCATGTCACTACACCAATGACCATATGAACAACACAAGCAACAACTAATAAGATTATCTTCTTATACTCTTCTCTTTTACGTTTTCTTGAAGTCATTGTAGTGTCAACTATGCTATGATCCATTTCTTCTCAATCCAAACTGCATGATAATGATATAAGATAATATGTGCATATATTATTTGGAGATTTAAAACAAATATCTAGGTAAAAGATGTAAAACAATGGTACTAGTGCAATACAAAGATGATCAACTAAAAACAATGATACTATTAAATCATGTCTTGTTCTTTTCTCTCCCTGTATATATATTGATATTAGACCAGACCAAGTTAACGCTTGTACCAAAAAGCTATTTTGGGCCTACAAATACAAATGTGTAACTTGATCACAAAACAATGACAACATGGGTAACATTTGACTAGGTTCAACCTTACTCCAAAGCTGAAGGGCATAACAACAACCAATCCATTATTATTAATTTTATATAGATTAATCTATTTAGGAGCAATATACTATATTTCATATTCTATTATTAACTAATAGTGTGGCTGTATATATAAAACTCTATCTTATATTATCTTTAATTAGTGTAGGAGAAATATATGCAACATATGATTCTTGTTATACTTTTGGTATTTAGTATAAATATCTTTTGGTAAAATATACTGCAAAGTAGTTCCTAGTTCCTAGTATTAGTAGAGTAATGGATATATACATGAATATAAAGAATAAAAAGTGCTCTTGTATGATTTTTAATAAAATATTTTTTTTATTTCTTAAACAATAACCTTAAAACAAAAGGCACTTATTAAAAAGCCCTTATTGCATCCTAAGAGAGATTACATAAGTATTACATCCTAAGTCCTAACCCGCTACCTTAGCAACCAATAAATCCTCCAACATGTATTGCTTATCATTGCCATCATGGTATAGCTGCCAACAAAAAGCAATACCAACCTATCCCATCAATGCCATCAGGTTATTGCTTATCAATTAGCATACTTCCATGAACATTTCTTTTGTCATATTGATTTGTCCAGTGATCCATTTCCACACAACCAATGTAATATGCTTAAAATAAGAATTTAACCCAAATATAATAATATTTTACTTTTTAAAACATTTCTCAATATATCAATGAGTATTAAAAATATTGAAAGATAGCTGTAAAAAATGGAAAGATGATAATATATAGAGATGATATATAAATATGATGTCTATTTCTTTGTACTTTAATATGTTTATATTATTTAATCATAAATTTATTATTTTTTGGGATATGATATGCAAACCTAAGCAATAAGGAATATCTCCAATAAAACCTTAGCTTGGAACGTTCGTACCGGTAATTCAGTTTCTCAATGGCATAATAAGGATACACTTGAAGCTTCACATTGGCCTTTTAACAAAATTAACATCATATCTCCCCCGAAATCAGTATATACGATACCTCTTACCATGTACCAAAACCAACACCCCTTTTAAATATTCGCACAGAGGAAGAAAACTATGAATTTAAGACCAAGAAATTAATAATATTTTCTTTTTGTGCACAACTCAAGAAATTAACAAAATGAAAATAATGTAAATTGTTAATTACCAATTCTGCACAATGCTACAATTGTTATTGCTAATTCCCCTTTCTATTTTAGAAAACAATTTCCCAGCAAATAAGTAAGACCCTTTTTATCAAACACTTAGTCCTAATTCTTTTGGCCTCGATACTCTGCCTTTTTACCTACAAATAACACGGGAAAGCCTTATCTTTGACACTTAAAAGAAGGTCCTGCAACTACGTTGAGCTTTCTACATGTTAATGCACCCTTGATGAGATATACACAAGAATGAAGAATAAAAACAATGTAAAGAGGGTAAATAATCCCTTACAAAAGCCTAAAGAATAGATAAATATCATTCCACAATTTTTTTTGGCAAAATCCACAGTTTTTTAAATAAATTGTTTCCTTAACCTAGGTTCTAGATCCACCACTAGTTCAATTTGGTGTATTAGGCTAAGCAATTGTTCCAAGTGTGACCAGCTTACAAACTGTCTCATACCTCTGATAAATCCCTCCATATCATCTTCCCCTCATATATGTTATATGCTTAAAATGTATCAACTCCCAACCAACACCAATCATACTATTATGCAGACACTGCTTCAACAGAAAAAGCTCATGAATTTATTAATAATGGAAATCAATGAATTTGGTGCTTTGTATTGATTGATCTAGGATGTATGAATTTTTGTAAATTTATGATACTTATCTTTGATTCGTATGAATAAAAAAAAATTAACTGTTCAAACTTTGTTAGAAAATAATTATATAAATGAGAACCAACTAAATAATTAATACTTTTTTTAGCTCTAATATCATGTTAGTAAATTAAAAAGAGAAAAGAGTATGAGAGAAGATAATAAAAATAGAATTAATTGTGATGACTAACATCATTAGATCAAACATCTGCTTGTTGACTTGTATATAATATGAGAAGTAACTAATTAGTAACTAGTTCTTAATTCTTTAAGTCTTAACCAATTACATATTTCTTTAGTATATGTAATTTTACTATTTACTTATACAAATAAAATATATTTACTTACCTTTATTCATCTTCCACCTTTCCCTAGTGTTTTCTGTCCCGTCCTTGTTTATATAAATAAATGCTAGGACAGTATTTTGAGGACAAAACAACCTCATGGTTCATGAATGAGACCACAAAGGGTCAATGAGTCTTCTAAGGTTTGAACTCTGATCACAGACTTGCTGAAAAAAGTGCACGCAACACAGGGATACATACCATTTTCAAAATCATGTGCCTAAACTCATGAATGAGTTCACAAAAGGGTCAATGGTCTTCTAAGGTTTGAACTCTAAACACAGACTTGCTGAAAAATATATATGTACACAACAAAGGTATAACATTTTCAAAATCATGTGCCTTAAGAAGAGGGTAAACTTGTTCATACTTACTTCAAGGAGGTGTTGTTAACTACCCAACCAGCCACTACTTTGATCAGTGACCAAGTTTTACCAAGTGGGCAGCTCCTAATGAATTGAAGGCATGACATGGAAAGCCTTGGTTCACAAAAGGTTGCAGTAGAACCTAGTCACCATGCACTCATGAAGTTACTCAAAAGAGTGAGTGTGCTTGTTATAAATTGCAACCTAATCACTTGTAACTCTCCAAGGTCCACTATCTAGTGCTCTATCTTTGTGTATATTCCCTGTGGTCCCCTTTTACTCATTTCCAAACTTTAGCCTTTACATCGTCAAGTTTTTCATTTTCAATTAATCCTCATATCATTTTTGAGTTTGTTCTCTCAAGGTAATCTTCTTTGGTGTGGTTCTTCTTGGTCACACTGCTGTGATAGCTGTTTCTAGTTAGTTACCTGTGAAACTTGTTTGTGTCAGTCCATCTTGGCTTTTGTGTTGTGTTGTCTTGTCTCTCAAATTGCATATGCCTTTGATTGAGACTGGAAAGTGTTTCAGAATTTGCATTATGTTTTTTCTTTATTCTATTTCAGTGAGAACTTTTGGAGTGAACTAATATAAAATGATGTGAAAATGGTATTTTGTCACTTAAAGTGTGCATATTCTGTGATGGATTTTGGGAATTAGAAGACTCAGTTGAACTGCCTTTAAACCAATTGTAAAATTGAAAGTTGTTAGTTACTATGTTATCAAGAAGTGCCAAAACAAAAATGCAGGTTTGGATAAGAAAAGGTTATTGGATTTCACAATCTATAGGAAGACTTCCACCAAAACTTTTCCTATTAAGCTTTAGGTGGAGTCACATGTGCAGTTGTACAAGTTTGAGAATCCAATACAACGTGAAGGTTTGTGATTCATACAGCTTTGCACTATTTCTAGAATGAGACCATTTGTGCAATAGAGAAAGAATTTCAAAAGTGAAGTAGATGTGACATAAGTATTAAACTTCTCAAATTTTTTTCATGTTAGTTTAACTTTCTTTGGGACTTTATCATTTTTTATCTATGATGCAGTTTAGCCCATGTCAGTCTCAGCTAGTGCAGTGCCACTGTTAGGGGATCGACTGTGTGAAAATGGATTTAAGTATTAAAATTCTCCCTGCCACCAATGATGTACATGGAGGAGTCATTGTGGACTTAAAAGAGCCTATGGACTCTGAAGATTTTGCTACTTTGCTTAGATCTTCACTTTTACATTGGAAGCAACAGGTAAACATTATGATCCAGAGCCTAAAATGGTACTTTTTGTTGCATTTACTCAATATTTCAAACCTTTATCTGAATGTGGCTATGTGTGTGTATAACCCTTTATCTGTATGAATGCCAGCATTTTTTTTCCTGCATAACATAATGTTCTTGCCTAAAATTTATTCAGTCATAAAATGAAAACCTCTGACCTCTAGTTAGCCTTTATTAACTTTAGTAAGCTTGCAGGGAAAAGATGGTGTTTGGATCAAGCTACCTATTGAGCTTGTTAATCTTGCTACATGGAGGAGTCATTGTGGACTTAAAAGAGCCTATGGACTCTGAAGATTTTGCTACTTTGCTTAGATCTTCACTTTTACATTGGAAGCAACAGGTAAACATTATGATCCAGAGCCTAAAATGGTACTTTTTGTTGCATTTACTCAATATTTCAAACCTTTATCTGAATGTGGCTATGTGTGTGTATAACCCTTTATCTGTATGAATGCCAGCATTTTTTTTCCTGCATAACATAATGTTCTTGCCTAAAATTTATTCAGTCATAAAATGAAAACCTCTGACCTCTAGTTAGCCTTTATTAACTTTAGTAAGCTTTGCAGGGAAAAGATGGTGTTTGGATCAAGCTACCTATTGAGCTTGTTAATCTTGCTGAAACTGCAGTTAAGGTAATTTTGCCATATTTTCTTTGGGAGTTCTTTTATAAATTGTTTTATGCATGGTTCCTCATCTTGCAAACCGCTTGTCAGGTCCAATACTAAGAAAAACTTGTGATAATAATGTGACAAACTCATATTAACCATATTTTAACTATGATCTCTATTCTCTAATTTTGAAATGCAATGGTAATGTTTGTCTAGTATCTGATAGACATCGCATGTTAGCCTGATAACCATATTATTCATATTCAAAGCATCTTGTGTCAAATCTTGTATGATTTTCAACAGAAAATCATACAGTTCAAGAAATTCAAATAGATTTGTTTCTCTATTTCTCTTTGATGCATATTCACAAATATATGGTGCTCACAATCTATCTCAACTCCAAATCCATTCAATTCACACCCACCAACATATCAAAATCACGGAAATAAAATAAATAAAATAGAAAATGAAACATAAATAAAAAAAATCAAGCAACCCTTATAACTACAAAAATGAAATCAAAATCAGACAAACATAAACTTGAAAAAAGAAAAAAAAAACAAAGATGAGTGAGGGAGAGAGGAACTTACCAGCGAGAGGAAGAAAAACCACGGAGAGGAAGTGGTAGCTTGTGACGCTACTGAGAGGGAAAGAGAGAGGGCTTGTGATGGTGCGTTGAGAGGGAGAGAGAGAGAGAGAGAGCTTGTGGTGTGCATGTGCGATGAGAGAGAGCTCGTGGTGTGTGGTGTGCTGAGAGAGGAATACGGGGAGGAATTTTAATTTCTTTGCTTTTTAATGAGAATTTCAAATTCTCTCAAATTAGTATATTAAAATACTTTGTAAAAATGATAGCATTTTAATTACTTTTAAAATACCCCATCCAAACATATTAGATTATTGAAAGGTAATTTAATATCTTTGTTGAAATACTTTATCTGGTTAAATTTCCCATCCAAATAGAGGGTTAATGTCAAACTATAAATATCTATATTTTTCTTATTGCAGCTATGAAAACTTTATTAAGTAATAGTATACTTACTGTTTTGTATTAATAAATTAACCAACCATTGATAAATTACCTGAAGGATAGCGTCAGTTTCATATCCTTTTCTCCAAATTAGCATCTCTTCCCACATCTGAATCGTCTTCTCAATGTCAGTCCCTCGCTTTAAGAAACCTACCATCGACCAAATTTCACATACAACAAAACAAAATTAAAAAAAAAATCAAAAGTTATTAGCATGAGTGATTTAAATTTGAGTTGGATCCCCACTTAAACATAAAATGATAACTAAAAATATCACACATGGGTGGGAGAGGAGGCATACACCTCCTTGATTATACCAAACAAAAAAAAAAGTGATGAGAAAACAAATTAAAATTAAAAGAAAAAGAGACAATAAAAATGCATGATAATCATCATGCCTGGGAGGAACTAAGCCCCTCTGAAGCAGTCTCTGATGCAATTCCTGCACTGCGAATTCCTCTTGAGCGTCTCTCACGTCCTCAATGGGAATCCTGAAGTCTATCTTCCTCTTCCCTCTCTTCTTGAGCGAGTGCGTGAATATAGAAGACACCCTTATGGCCATCTTTTTCAGGCTTCCAATTCTTGACCTTTTTCTCTCCTCTTCTGAATTCTCTACCATTTCACCCTCATCTTCCACCACCACGACTCCTTTCCCAAAAAAAAATCATAAATTTTAAAATTAATAAAAATAAAATAAAACAACTGTAATTGGAGTTGAGTCAAGTTGAACTAGACATGGCAATGGGGGGGGGGCGGGGACGGGTATTGTTTCCCTAATCCCCGATCCCGACCTGTCCCCATACCCGATACCCGACGGGTTTAAAAATTTTATCCCATCCCCGTACCCGTCGGGTATCGGGTATCCCCGACCCCGACCCGTACTCGATTACAATTAAAAAAAATTAAAAAAATTAAAAATTTGATTTTAAAAAAATAAATTGATTATTAAACATTTATTTTCAACTACTTATATATCATTAAATTTATTATAACATATGTGACTACAAAATTCGTTAAGAAATGAATATTAAATTATGTAAAAATTCTAAAATAAAATTAACTACTAATAAATAAAATAAAGACTAACACATTTGTCTAGCATGATTCCATAATTTTTTAAGGTAAATAAAATACGTCAAATATGAAACAACATAATTCAAATGTTCATTAGTTCAAATTACACCAAATTAGAAATAAATAGAAAATGAAAACAATGTCCATCATCAAAATAACCACCAACTTCACCAAACATGTCATTAACATTTCTTCTTCAGCGCTCAACCTGGTATTTATAAAATCAAACATCATATTTTAGATGTTTCAAATCTTAAAATCACACATCACATTAGTAAATAAGTATAGTTATTACTTTACCGATCAACAATAATGTCTACTAATCTTGCAAACATTGAGTAATGTTACTGACCAAAGATCCACCTATATTTTAAAAAATTTGAAAAATTAGATATGTATAATGATATTAAAAAAAATTAGAACCACTAAAAGTGAATATACCTTCATCATCGGATTCAATCTCATCAGTAAACGTTGATTCTTCAATTGATCTAGAACCTATAAATAATAATTATAAAATAATAAATAACAAGTTATAAGTTTTAAAAATATAAGCAATTCATAAAGTATCACATAAGCATTCAGAATTTTACCTGCATTCTCTGAATTCCATAACCAACTTTTAGAACACATCAAAGCTTCTAAAGTAGTATAATGAAGTCGGCTATGATGAGGAGTTAATATCTGACCTCCAATACTAAATGCCAATTCAGAAGCTACAGTGGAGATCGGAATAGCTAACACATCCCTTGCAATTGCTTGTAGTGTTGGATACTTTAACTCATTCAATTTCCACCACATTAAGATATCAAAATCTGAACTTCTTGGCAAAACTTCTTCCTCTAAGTAATGATCTAACTCTATTTTCATAGTTGAGGTTCTTGCCCTTTTCTTTCTTTCAATGTATCTATCATAATCACACAATTTACTCTTTCCATCACTAACCACATCTTGTGATTCAAAAGAACTAGTAGAATCTTGATGCTTTTTGGCTTGATATTCCGAAACCAAATCATAATACAAGTTTCGGATCCTATTAACTTGAGAAAAAAAATCAATGGGATAAATTGATTCAAAGTAAAACTCAAGCAACTCCATTTTGTATCTTGGATCTAAAACAGTAGCAACTCCCATGAGCACATGAATAACACTCCAATAAGAAACAAATTTTTGTAACATCTTTTCTGCCATATTTTGAATCACTTCATTAGGGGAATTGACCCATTTAGATAAAGCCATCTTGATCTCACAAATTTGAGGAAAATAAATGTTGGCAGTTGAATATTTTGTACCAGAAATCATTTATGTAATATCATTAAATATGGCCAACCTCTTACACACTTCCTTTGCAAATTCCCATTGTGAATCACTTGGAAAACAAGATTATTGAGTTTCACGCTGCTTTAATCGGGAAAACACATCCTTATATGATATTGCAACATCAAGCATCTTGTAAGTTGAATTCCATCTAGTTGGACAATCTAAACTCAACTTTTTGGTGCAAGGGATTCACAATTGTTTAGCAGTATCTTGAAATTTTTCTAGCCTTTTAGGTGTTGCAATCCAATATGCTACATTATCTCGAATTTTTTCCACTCCATCCTTCACAACTCCTAAACCATCTTTTACTATCAAATTTAAGATATGTGCACAACAACGCATGTGAAGAAACGCTCCTTCCTTAATTAAAGTGCCTAATTGCAACTTATTCTTAATTTTTTCAATCATGCAATCATTTGTACTACAATTATCCAAAGTGATAGTGGACAATTTTGTATCAATGTTCCAATCCAGCAAACACTCAACTAGTGCATTGCAAAGTCTTTCACTTGTGTGAGGTGAAGGAACATAAATGAACCTAGTATATCAACACAAAAATAGCTTAATTACACTATCACAGAAAAAGATCTAACACAATATATCAACACAAAAATATCTAACACAAAAAATTATAAAAAAAATATCCAACACAATATATTGGGAAGCTATAAAATTAAGGATGTTGCTAGTACCTCAAAATGCGACTTTGCAAAGTCCATGAGCTATCAATCTAATGAGTTGTGACAGCCATATACCCTTTCTTTTGGTTGCTTGCAGTCCACATATCTGATGTAATTGCCACCCTTCCTTCATTTGTATCCAACAGCTTCATAACAATTGATTTTTCAAAGTCACAAACATTAAATATCTCTTTCTTTATAGTGTTTCGTGAAGGACATTGAAATTGTGGTTGGAGTGTAGCTAAAAATCTTCTAAACCCAACATGATTCACTATTGAAAGTGGATATTCATGCATGATAATAGCACATGCAAGATCCTTCCTTGCATTTTCTTCATTATAACCTCCAGCAGTCAATTCTTGTCTACCTTGTGTAACCTTAGGAATAAGAAATGTTTGTTCCTTCCCTTTATCATGTAACCTTTTCTGAATGCATTTCTCCATATGGGCATGCAAATGCTTTGTTCCATTATTTGATGCTCCCCCGAGAAGCTTTTTGCAGTATTTACATTGGGCCTTGTCTTGCCCATCAACAGTTTTAATCTTATCAAAATGGTTCCACACAATACTTTTGAGCCTCCCTCCTCCAGTTTTTGTTGATGATACACCATGGTCATCCACCTCCATGCTAGGTGGTTGTTGCATAGGTTCATTATTAGGACCTTCAGCTGTACCGGTAGAACTTTCTACTGGAGTTGGTTGGTGTGAAGATAGCGGAGTAGGATGGTCTGAAGATTGTGAAGTTGGTTGGTGTGAACTAGGTTCTTCAATTTTCATATTTTATGCCATGGACTTCAACAATAAGCTATTATTTTAAAAACAAAGCAATTAATACAATACAGATTAACAAACATGAATAAAATAGTAATCCATGGCAACTAGTGTAGAGAATAATACTTCAAAACCCTATATAGCAGTAAAAATGTGACAAGAAATAAATTTGATTTCCCTATTGGCCAATCATTTAAGGCAGGCTTCCTTCATTTAAGGGTCTGTTTGGTTTAATAAATTTTTTTTCCTGATTTTATAGGTAATTACAAAAAATATACATTGGTTTTTACACTATTTTCTATTTTCAAATATTAGTACAGGAAGGGAAACAATGCAAACATGTTGTCTTTATCACTTGTATAAATCTTTAAAATCGAAAATGAAGTGAAAAATTGTAGCACCTTTGTAATTATTTGTGAAAAGAGGAAATGGAAACAATTTTTTTTTCTCAAACCAAACAGGCCCAATTTCATCCTTTTGCTATAAAATCTTATTTTTCTTTGGGCTTTGGTATGTATATTTTAGTTGTTATGTGATGCTGTTCATTTTAAGAAAGTACATCATCCTTGCTGATTGGCTAATTACACTACACAAATGCAACAACAGCAGCAACCATGCAGAGTCAGATTGACAGAGGCGTTTCATACAAAAGAGTATTAATAATAGTAACATGTGTGGGTAATAATATTATGAATTAGACTGTGCAAAGAAGCAAAAAGGGAAGGTGAGTAATCTTCACTGAAGTGCATTGTCACTGGGAAATATCCACCCTCCCAATCAGTCTGCAACATATGACATGCAGAAAAATTACCATGAAGTAAATAACAATGTCCACTATTGAACAATTCACTCATTCATTTGCGAATCTAATACAAGGCATGAAGTCAGAGAACATGACTCACTGAAATAAGCTCATAGTGATAGAATATTTGAGTAATTTCTATGACCTTAATTATGTTAAAAGCAAAAGGTCAATCATAAGCACCTAGATGGCATTGGTTTTCCCTCCTTTCCCCCTTGTTTCCTGGGTGTATGGTTCTCATCCCAACCAGAAAAATTAATTTTAAATATCGTTTGCTGTAAAAAAACTAACATATGTCAAAAGGCTCCTTGCTATCCTAAGGTATAGGGAGGTTAATTATACATAGTCTTGGTATCACACGCAAAGAGGTTGGCTTCTAGATTATGTAAAGTTGAATCCTGATATGAGTACTGAAATTAATATTGACTGAACTATTTTCAACTTTAGCTCGAAAGATTCCCTATGTGATTGGTCATTTCCTAGTTTAGCTCTTCCAATGGATTCTAGATCCCAACTTGCTCGAGTAAATTGGCTTGGACAACCTATAGTAGCTGGGCATCAATGTACATTACTCCAATTAATTCCTAGTTTTTTTAATGTATATATAGAAATAGAGATACTATTGTAAATTCCATCCTGAATATAAAATCCAAATGTTTACTTTCCATTGACCCTCCCACCTAATATCCACATTAGAAGTGATATTTTAGCAAAAATTGTCACATGGTATAGCCGTATAGGTGCTCAAAGATGGAACTGGTGAGTGAGTTGAAAAATATCAATACCCCTTTAGAGAAAAAGTACCTCCCACGTGCAGAATTGTGCAGCAGCCCCTAAACTCAATAAATACTTTCCATAATCCACTATTAGAGCATAAAAAACTGACCAAGAAAAAGCAGGAACTGAGCTATATATTCTCTATAGATAATGGGGGTTATTGTCTTGAGTCAACTTCAACAGAGGAGATTAGTCAAAACTTAAGATCATCTCAACTGCAAAATATATCAAGTGGCTCTAAATACATCCTTGGATTATGGGAAAGGTTGAGATATGAACTCACATTACATTTTGTGGAATAAAAACAGATTACAATGGCTAGATTTTGTAGTGTGGTTCTCTCAAGGTTCTTATCATGTACCTTCAAAGTTATTTATATAATATATAAGGCTTATGCCTGAAACATCACACAACTAGAACAGTTTCAAACAACTTTACCATCCTCAAACTATGTGACCGCAAAATTATAATTCTGCTGTGCCATACCATCAGTAACAGTAATAAGAAAAAAGCATCTGCCATCACATATAAGGCTCTAAAGCACACAAAACTCTTGGAGGGCAAACATCAAAAACTAACCAAATCGATTCTGTATTTACACCTGGAATCATTGGTCGTGCTGTATATTTATAAATTGACGAATAGCAAAGATCAATCCCTCTAGTTTACTTCAAATCCCTGTCATCCTCCCCAACCCCCAATCGCCAAATAGAAAATCAATAATACAGAGATATTTAAGCATCGAAGATGAAAGCGAGTGTAGACAGAAAAGAGATATGAAGAGAAAAAGAATGCACCCCAGCCTTGCCAGGAATAGTGCAATGCCAAACCATTGAATTAAGGGTGGCATCAGGGAGAGTCTCGGGCACAAAAATATATACCAGACCACAAAAAGCATAAAAGCAAACATTTTAAGAAGAAAAAGCTTTAGATGGAAAACCTGTGGTGATGTGGTTGGGCAACTACACAAAGCACATCGTCGTGTTCAACTCTTAGGGGAAATCCTCCTATATCCAAGAGACCACTAATGAAAATCCACATTCAATCCAAAGCAAGGAACATAAAATAAAATCAATGTACTGATCAGACACATACCTGATTACCTGAAGGAAGAAGAAGAGAAAGATTCAAGGTCTGAAGTTAGGGTTAGGGTTGGGGGTAGGAGGTAGGATGCTGTTAAATCTGAATGTGGCTTGGCTTTAGCTTTTATAATGTGCAGACTGCAGACCCTGTTTATTTATTTTATTTTCAGGGTCGGGGTCGGGGTCGGGGTGGATACAGGAATCCCATACCCGTACCCGTACCCGACTTTTGGTTATCGGGGAAAACCCGAACCCGAACCCATACCCGGTCAACTCGGGTATTACCCGTCAAAGTCGGGACGGGTTCGTGCGGGTACCCACAGGTACGGGTTTTCTTGCCATGTCTAAGTTGAACCAAGGTTTTAAAAGTCGATGTACGGCCGTAATATTAAAGTTTTTTAACTGTCCGAGACCAATATTTAAAATCTTATGAGTTGTACAGAAGATACCTGACATCTTTTGGTGAAGAAGGAAAGGAAGGAAAATGTAGTTGTTATTAGAAGATAAAAGCTAGTTAATTAATGGTGACACGGAAGAGGGTAGTTTAATGAATGAATGAGAGTGAGAGTGGTGTTTTGTATAAATATTAGTAATTTGCTGCACGGATCTATTGTGTTTTGAGGTGGCGTTTATTTGCATACGATACGACTACGAGGGCCACATTTAATTCTGTTCAATGAATCCAATCCAAACCAAACCGAACCGTCACAGTGTTTTTGGTTTTTGTTGAAGGTTGTGTGTGGATCTATCTCACTCACCGGAAGCAAGCATATAAGCCTTCTTTTTTGTTGGGTGTGGGGAGAAAGAAAGAGAGAAATAATAATGGGATCTCTAGTTTCTACACCAGCACACTACTGTGTTGCCCATAACATAACATAGTAATGATAGTATAGGTATTATTACTTACTCTAAGTTGACAGGTGTGAAGAATAGGCATGTATGAATGAAGATAGAGATTAAGACTGTTTGAGAGTTGAAATATTTACATAAATTAAATTATTTTGATAATTGTTATAATTAGAGTTTGATTTAACCTAAAGGAAGTTGAGATTTTTCGAAAAATGGATTCCTATTCGAAGGGTGTATAATCATATGGGTAAGTTTACACTACCCGTCAATTTGAGATCCGATTTGGTTTCTTAGGAGATATCAGGATACACAAGAAAGAGTTCTCTATTGATTCAAACTTTATATTTACCATATAGGGACAGAGGAAGAGGAAAAAATTGAGGATTTTATATAGTACTTTTGATCGAAAATCAATCTGATTTTTTTTTTTTTTTACTTTTTGCTCAATGATAAAATGGATCAGATTCTATATGACCAAACCCTGTGAGAGGTAAGGAATGATGGAACCCAATGATGTAATATTCATTATATTTACATATGAATGAATGATTTATTTAATAGAAAAATTCGTATTTAATTTTTTTTATATGTAAAATTTTCTTGAATTAATAATGATAATGCATCATAAGCAAAATTGATCTTTAATACATTGAGTTAGAGAATACCATGCTATTTTGATCCAAGAAAAAAAAATTAATTTTTATTTAAATAAAATTTTGTTGAAAAATAATTAATTAATTTTGTTTAGATATAATATAATAAATAAAATAGCTTTTACACAATATATTAAATAAAAGAAATACGTATACACTTAAAAAGTAAAAACAAATAGGTGATCGAAACGAAAGTGCTAAAGCCAACACTTACCGTCAAAATCAGGCGACATCTATGGTGGACCATTTTCTCAAATGTTCGATGGAGGACCTGTTTTTTTAAGGGATTATAATATTATTTTGGATTTTTGTTGTCTATTTATAAAATGGTGGAAATATAATTTTTTAAACTGAATTATCACTTATGTCCTTCATTAATGAACAGTAGTTAGGGTGTATACATTTGTGCAAGTAAGTGTTCGTTCATGCTTAAAGGAGGATGAGAACAACCTTTATGGCGAATAATGTGTGTGGTTGTTGAATCTAGGTTGCTTTGACCTACCACAAAGGGTTTGTTGATGATTGTTTACGGTGGTGCGGGAGGGGTGTTCCTGAACAGTCTTTGGGGGGTGTGCCTAAGGAACTGGAATCAGACATTCGTGTTAGTCGGAGGTGTTTGTACGTATATCAGAGGAGATAAAGTAGTCGTCGGAGGTTTGTTTGCAGTCATCCTTTTTATTTTTTTGATTATTTTAGGTTGTAAATTGAGCATTCTAGAAACATTGGGTAAAGTTTTGGTAGATCGAAGGGAAGTGTTTATAGAAGAAACTAGCTAACACTTGAGATCTCCATTATAAACCATTAAGTTTAGTGGCATTTATAGAGTTGCAATGTTTCATTTTGTGTAATGGGTTTTTCCTTTGATGTTTCCAGTATGAATGAACCTTGGAATTTTGTTATTTTTATTTAATACTGAAATAGCTATGGAAATTGATGAAGAAAGGGAAGATGCAACAATTGATTTTGGGGAAAGTGGAAGACATTCTGATGTGAGTAGCAGAGTGAAGATATTTGTGTTTGTTGCTTGAGTTTTATGTTTAAGTAAACATTGTGTTTGTAATTGATAAACTGTAATCTTGTGTAGGGATCAAATGAGAGAATGCATGATTTGGGAGAGGATGAAAATATGTATGGAGAAGTTGAGGTTGACAATGGTGGTATTGATGATGTTGAGGTGGCAGTGTTGAAGTTCAATTTGATGTTGGTTTGGAACATGGTATTGAAGGAGGTATGTGAATATACATTAACAACTTTGTTGATGTAATAAAACATTGACATGAAGAATATACTGAGTGATGATGTTGAAAGGTTTCATTTTTGCGATCTTGAGGTCGCATACCTGTTCTATTATTGGTATGGTAGATTGAATGGCTCTTGTGTGCCGAAGCAAGGTTTTAAAAAAGTGTAAGGGTGAAAAAACTCAGCAGACATTTGTTTGTTCTAGGAAAAGGTTGTAGAGAAGATAGGGGGCTAGAGTCACGTAAACGGGAACCCACAAATGATGTTAGGCGTGATTGTGATGCAAGATTTCGTGTTCACCTTCAAGCAAATGGAGATGGCATGTATCTGTATTCTTTTTTATGAATACAAGCATGAGCTATTGGAAGAAGAATATTGTGCGATGTTACTAGCACATGGGAAGATGACTTGGTCTGATATATTGCAAATGGAGAATTTTTAAAAAGCACGGATACCATTACGATTGTGTCATAACTTGGGTCACGACAGGAGGATGAAATAAAAATTATTTAAAATAAATAAATAATTTTCCAAAAAAAAAGAAAAACTTATTTAGGAGTCGTCACCAATATTTATTTAAAAAAACGTTTGAAAAATAAAAAAGAAAAAGGAATGGTCTACTCGGTTTGAGAAGAAGGATCCGGGAGTCATTTACGCGCGAGGAAGGTGTTAGCACCTCGTGTGTTTGTCATGAAAATGATAGTTTTTAATCGAGTACGCTAAAAATAAAGTGATTTTTAATTACTTATCTTCCCTTGAAAATATGCATTATATTTTGTTATATTATATTTTTTATTTAGAAAGCGAAATCAAATTTTTATTTTTATTTATTTTTTATTTTTTAAAAAAGGATTTTATTATTTTGTTTTTTTGTCAATAAGGGATTTATCCTCGTTTCTACGTATCCCCAGGTGCAATGAGGAAATCAGACTTACGTGTAGTTCTTTGTAGAAAAAAAAGCGATTGCATGTTGGGTTGATTTTATTTTTTTTATTATTTTTTTGAAAGGTTTTGGTTTTGTGGTAAACTTTGTGAAGTCAAGCAAATCGCAGACCTATCATGACATTCACAAAATTTACTCACACTTTTATTGAAACATTGCCAAGCAAGTTGGAGACCTAGCATGAAGTGCACGGAGAAAGAAAAAAAAAAGAATTGAGTGAACATTTATTTGAGAATGTTACCTTTTTGGAAAAAAATTTAGACTTGTGATAAACTTTGTGAACTCAAGCAAGTTGGAGACCCAACATGGAGTGCACGGAACAAAAACTAGGACTAAAGAATACTAGTGCGGATTTACAAAAATAAATAAATATTTTGACATAGTGCTATGAAATCAAATAAATAGAATGAAATTGGAAATAGATAGAATAAAAGTGGGGAATACACTTAGTAATTAAGGATGTGGGGTTGAAACGTGAAAAAAAATATGAATAACGAGATATTTACAATACATTATTGATTAAACTATCTAGCTAGGCAATGATAAAAAAAAGAAAATTACATTGAAGAATAAACAATAGAGACAAAAAAAAAAAGAACTATTCGCTAATATGTATAATTATTTTTATTTTTTTATTTCTTTTTTTTTGTCAAAGTCAAAGGTTGACTTAGACTTAGTCAACACTGACGAAGTGCTGACATGTCAGGCCTAGTCACCATCCTAAGTGGCAGGAGTACACATAGAAAGAAGGGGCGTGTAACCATCAGTTGTATTTTGTTTCGGACTTGAAAAAAAAAAACGAACTGGACCCAACATGAATATGGTGCATGTGTTAAAAAAAGAGTTGTAAATAGTAAAGTTCATTTTATTTCAGACTTCACAAAAATGGACTAGGCCCAAAAAAAAATGGATGTATGAAAAATGTAGTGTGAATAGCCTTTCCTCATATTGCAGAATTTGCAAAATGGGCTAGACCCAAAACGAAAAAATGGGTGCATGCATAAAAATAGGGTGTAAAGAGTAATTGTTGTTACTGTTTTTTTGTTGTTGCATTTTTTGTGTTTTTTAGGGTTAGGTTGGAACTTGGTCAAGGGGACCCGGCCCAACCCATGATTATGCAACGAGATTGGAAAACCCTAATTGTCTTACACAGGAAATGGCACGACCAAAGGGGAACCACCACAGAGGGTGACGTGCCGTCCCCAATACCGTTAGTACTGGGCTCGACAATACGGGACTGCCACATGGGCGACAACGGCATGGAGGTGGTGGAGGTTTCGTAGGGGTGCAATTAAAAAAGGGAGAAAAGAAACGAAAAAAAACCCGCAGGTGATAGGACCCACAGGCACGAAGCTACCACTGGATAGCGACAAATGGTGGTAGTGGTAGGGATAGGGACACCGCAGCTCGCCGGAGTTGGGAAAAGAAAAGAAAAGAAAAGAAAAAAAACAAAAGCACATCATAGGAGAAGCACTTGAGCAACCAAACAAAATAAAGAAATAAGAAAAAAAAAACAGAATGTGTTGTTGGCGGCCATGGTGGAGTTACAATGGAGGGTGGCGCGGTGATATGAAAGAAAGAAAAAAGGAGAAGAAACAAAAAGAACCAAAGAAGAAGAAGATGAAAAGATAGAGTGATGGGAAAGAAGAAACCAAAACGTGGAAAAGAGACACCGAAGGGAATAAGGGATACCTGCAGACCCCTTTTCCTTCTTTGACAGAGCCCTCCAAATGGCGCCATCTGATTGAATCTTTTTCCTTTCTCGGGATCCTTGCCGCCCACCCTCAGACTTTCCTTTTTTGTTTTTTTATACACTACCTCTCTTTCGACTTAATGGGCTCCCTTTTAGAGCCTAATAGGTCACACCAATATATATATATTTCACGCTTTCTCTTTCTTTTTTTTATTGCTTTTCTTTTTTTTTATATTGTTGTTTGTTTTTTTATTTTATTTTATTTTACTGTTCTTTTTTTTACATTCCTTTTTTTTTGTTCTTTTCTCTTTTTTTTTCTCTTTGTTTTTTTCTTACATTTTCTTTTTTTTTTTTACTTTTTTATTTTATTTTTACTGTTCTTTTTTTCTTTTTTCTTTTCTGTTATTTTTTTCTTTTTTTTGGACTTGGACGAAATTAGGGTTTGACAGCTGTCCCTCTTTACTTATTTTATATTAGAAGTAAAAGATAAGTAAAGACAAATACACTAATTATGTTTGGATAATTCTTCGAAGGATCACAACATGTGAATGAAGAATCTTTGGAAAAAAAAGAATTTGATGTACCAACTAAATAAAAAAACTTTGAGTTCAACGACAAAGTAGAGAAACGAGTTTCATGAAACAAAAAACATATGACTTTGAGTTCTATGAAACACAAAGCAGAGGACGTTGTGTCCTACGAAAACATAAAGACAGAGGATGTTGAGTCCCATGAATCATAAAGACAGAGGACACTGAGTCCTACGAAAATATAAAGAGAAAGGACGTTGAGTCCTATGAAAATATAAAGACAGAGGATGTTGAGTCCTATGGAAACATTAAGACAGAGGACATTGAGTCCTATGAAACATAAAGACGGAGGACGTTGAGTCCTATAAAACATAAAGACAGAGGACGTTGAGTCCAAGGAAACATAAAGGCGGAGGACGTTGAGTCCTATGAAAACATAAAGATAGAGGACGTTGAGTCTTATGAAACATAAAGACGAAGGACATTGAGTCCTATGAAAATATAAAGACAGAGGATGTTGAGTCTTATGAAACATAAAGACAGAGGACATTGAGTCCAAGAAAACATAAAGACAGAGGACGTTGAGTCCTAGGAAACATAAAGACAAGGATGTTGAGTCCTATGAAAACATAAAGACATAGGACATTGAGTCCTATGAAACATAAAGACAGAGGACATTGAGTCCTATGAAAACACAAAGACAAAAGACGTTGAGTCCTATGATAACACAAAGACAAAGGACATTGAATCCTATGAAACATAAAGATAGAGGATGTTGAGTCTTATGGAAACATAAAGACAGAGGACATTGAGTCCTATGAAAACACAAAGACAAAGGACATTGAGTCCTATGGAAACATAAAGACAGAGGACGTTAAGTCCTATGAAACATGCCAATAGGAACTAGTTCCCAAAGGCTCAACCTTATAAGAAAGCATGAGGTTGACTCTTTAAAAGGGTCTCTCATCCCAAACTCAAAAGATAGGACATTGGATCTTGGAAATTGGCATATAAAGAGAAATCTTCGGGGACGTGATAATTCATGCAACCTCACCCCATCTTTTGCAAATCTCTTCGGGGACTCCCTCAGACTGTATGTTTTGATTTAATCACTTGATAATTTTTGGGTGACGACAGTGAAACCATTTGACATCTAATCAATCAACTGAAACATTGATCCTAGGATTCGTCCCTTTCTTTTTGTTTGAAAACTTCGATTATTCTGCACAGCAAGGAAATATAAGGCTTTGGGACCGACTGCGTGCACCATTGAAGGATGGCAATGGATTATTACACTTTGGTATATGACCAAGTGAAAATTTCCTGATTTAAGATCATAGAGTGATGCCCAGGGTCTATCGACCCTGCTAGAACTTGATGACTTGGGTTGATCCCAAAAGAATTTATATAACAAAGGCTACCCTTGGATTCGAAAGGAATCCTAAGGAGTTTGCATGAACGACTAACATCAGATGTACCCTATTATCACAATTGTCTTTGGCCATCTCCCACGAGCTCTTGGTCCAATGAGTTTTCTTATCAAATGTGCAAGTGCAAACCTCAGGGTTTTTTTTAACAATCATAAGCGTGTGTGGGTTCCATTCCAGAATCCAAACTCAAAAGAAAAATTAGTCATTCCTTGATCTACATGGACTTTATTGGGCTTGTAACGATGTCAGGGGGTAAGAGGGCTATGAAAGAAAGGATCAAAGAGGCTCAAAGAGTGTTTAAGGGTTATATTGAGTAAGAACCTTGAGAGCCTTGCTTGTACTTTTATTCATGTCAACCTTTTGGGTTAGGCTTTACTCCATTTTTCTCATACATTAATCCTTATTGCACTTTTGTGCCTTCCTTGTAAAATATGGAGATCTTTTATCTCCTTTTGCTTTGCTCGCCTTTGGCGGATTTGCTTTCTGCCTCTTTTTTTTTAACATCATTGTTTCCCAACCTAGAGCTTAGTAAACCTCATGCATGTGTTGTTTGTATTGCTCTTCCTGCTAGTTTAGCGGTGGTTCCTACTCAGGGTTTTTGCTTGTTTTTTTTAAGAAAACAATTATACTTTGGCTCGAAGGGGGTAACAATGGACAAATTAGTGTTTGGGATGAAGAAACACGACCATGTATCATTTCAAATCTTGATTAGAGACTCTTATAGTTTGGATTTTGGGACAAAACCCCTAATATACACGCTCTTGATTATTTTTTTTCTTTCTTTTTTTATTATTACCCTAACTTTTTCCTAAGCCTCTGTTTCGGGTTTTTAACCTACCGGGTGGGAACTTCTTATCTGCCCCTTAGCTCGTTTGAAGCTCATGCATGTTGCTTGTCATTGCCCCAGTGTAGGGTTTAGAGGTATTTGCTGTTGTCATTTGTCATGACCTTGTAGCAAGAAGAAACGAAAGAAAAGAAGAAATGAAAGAAATTGTGCAGGTTCTTGAAAAAGAATTTTCAAGGACAAGAAATATTTAAAGTATTTTCAATTGATAGATTAAGTCAAATGACTATTGCCTTTAACATTTATTTTTTAGGAAGACAACTTTTAAGAAAGATAAGATGAGGTCACCTGAATGTCTGTATTTATTATCTATTGATTTGTAACACAGTCAATCAAATGTTTATTCAATTTTACTTGTTGCTTACGAAACCTCCACCAAAGTGTAGAACACACAATTTCTGATTGGGCAGACTTGGAGATTAACTCTGAAGTGCAAGTTACTTGAGCAAACAAACCAATGATATACATTCATATTCTAGTGAAAGTTAAATAAATATGCAAAGATGTAATTGTGAGAGAATGAGAGACAACGACATCAAATTCATCCATATTATTAGCATTGTGATTGTTTTTTACAATAATAACATAAACTTGAAAATCCTAATGAGTCCTTGGAGACATCTAACAAAACCTTCAAATTGCCCTAAGCATCATGCATAGTATTGCTTGACGACATCAAAATTCACAAGCGATTCTCCTCCTCAAATCTTAGCCAGCCTGCATCAATCAGACTTTGCACCTTATGTTTCAGGGTCATACAATGCTCAAAGGAATGCCCCGGAACTCCCCCATGATAAGCACATGTCGCATTTGAGTTGTATCCTCGGGGAAATGGAGGTTGAGGAATCTTTGTTGGGCTTATGGCTACCATTGCATTATTGAGCAAATACGGGAGTAAGTCAGCATATGACATCAGAATTGGGGTGAATTCTACAGGCTTTTTTTTTCTTTTGGGAAATTCCTTCCCTGGATGGTGTTTTGGTTGGTATTAGGGGTGGTGTTTGGTCTTGGATGTGCAGTGGGTGGATTTTGTGGCCGATTTAGGGGTGACCTTTGTGGCTGATTAGGTGTTCTTGGTTGGTAGGGTGGTGGGTAATGGGAATGACTGATTTTGGATGAGTAGTGATATTGTTGGGGAGGATATTGGTACATGGTATTATAAGGGGCTAGTGGAAAGTTTGGCCACGCAGGAAGTGCAACTACAACATGAGGTTCTCCCTCCTTCTTCCTCTCACCACTCCTTGCGGATCCCCCATTACTAGGATTCATAGAAGCAACATAATTAAATTTCCCTTTCCTTACACCTGCTTTAATTCTCTCACCAACAAACACCATATCTAAAAAACTCAAAGACATTTAACCTACCATTTTCTCATAGTAGAACACTGGCATTGTGTCGATTATCATTGTAATCATCTCTCTATCCATCATTGGGGCACTACTTGAGTTTCCAGATCTCTCCACCTTTGGGCATATTCTTTGAAAGATTCATTGTCTCTCTTGCACATATTTTGTAGCTGCATTCTATCTGAAGCCATATCAGAGTTATACTGATACTGCCTAATGAAGGCATCCATTAGGTCCTTCTAGGAGCAGATCAGGGAAGGTTCTAGGTTAGTATACCAGGTAATAGCTGCCCTAGCGAGACTCTCTTGGAAAAAATGCATCAATATCTTGAACTTCGGAGGAATACATTTTTTGGTGATTCTTTGGGAAAGTGGTTCCTTTGTACTTATCAAAATCTGGCACCTTGAACTTCTGAGGAATAACCACGTCGGGTACTAATCATAACTCTGCCATGTCAGCAAAGGCATAATTTCCTCCTCCTTTAATGGCCCTCAGCCTTTCCTTTATATGATCAAATTTTCCTTTCTCAACTATAGCAGGAGGCCCTCCCTCCATCACAAAATATAAGGGTTGGGGTGGTGGTCGATACTGAGGTCACCCCAGAGCGTTCAACATGGGGACACCAGGAAATGCATGCCCTTCAGTGGTATATCCCGGATAAACCCTGAAATCGGCTAGAGTGTGGTCCTTTGGAGCATCATGTGTTTTCCCCATAGATTGAGAGACATGTACATGAGTATGATCGGGTTGGGGTTGTTGATTTTCAGTGAAAATGGGTGCAAAATTACCAATATTCTCACCAGAAGCGTATACAATAGTAGGCAATATATAATTGGGAGGCAAACCATATGGTGGAAAAGAAGACTTACTCTGGACCTGGACATAATGAGGCCCACATGCATTTTTTGCTGCCTTGCCTCCTTGACCTACTACAGCTGAGACTGGATGACTTACTTGATTGAAACTAGGAGGATGAATCGAGTCCCTCTCAGTAGCAGTGCTAGCAGCAACAGTTGTAGCAACATTGATCTCCATCATCTTCCTCATGCTCATCATTGCTTCCATAATCATTGTCATTTTCTCCTTCATGGCCACCATATCGGCCTTCATTTGCTCCTGTACTTGCTCTATGTCACACATTATCCTTACCTTGGCACGTGTCTGGTAAGGGTGCCATAAAGCATAGTCTTTCTTTCTTAGCACAATGATTTTTTTATTATTTCAAGGAAAGAATGTAATGAGAAATACATACCAATGTGAAAAACAAATAAGCATGAATGCATGTGAATGATAAGTTGCTAAAGTATTGTGAATTTTACACAGAACACTCAATAAAACATAGGGTGGAATCAACTTTAATTTCCATTAAAACAACATTGTTCATTACATCCCGTCAAAGTCAAAGTGCAATTGGAAATAAAACACAGGCACATAAGCGGTTCCTAATTTTGTAAGTTATTAGCTCAATCATGTGTTGATAGTAGTCAAAGAGGCTATGTAAACCTGATCCATCTTCTGCCTCAACTTTCTCAAGCTGGCTACTTCCATACTTTGACCTTGACTTGATGAGACCCTTTCTTAAAAGAATATGCTCGGTTCAACCCCGTGTTCCAAGGAATAGAAATTTTGATCGTCAATACTTCGGCAACCTATCATTGAGATGAATGATCAGGACATACTATTGCCATGCATGAGAGATGTATTTATGAGATCGACACGAGACACCCAAAAGACCACCCTTTCTTGTTACAATGCATTAGGTACCATGTTCTTGTGATTTTCAATCATTTTCAAGAGAAATGATTGTATAACCCCAACATGGTTTGTTTATAGCTATCACCATGGTACCCAACGCATGTAACTAAGAACGCGATGTAAACTTTCACACTTCATTGTGACCTTTTTTTTTTGCGATGTAGAGGAAAATGCAAGGCATGAGCAACTAGGTGTCAGGATCATGCATGAGTGAACATAACATGTGAATGATGACAACAGAATGTATGTAATTGTGTGACAAAAAAAACATGCTAAATGAATATGTATGAAAATGCAATGACTTATGCAAATGCGGTGCATGAGTGAACATAACATGTGAATGATGACAACAAAATGTATGTAATTGTTTGGAAAAAAACATGTTAAATGAATATGTATGTAAATGCAATGAAAATGCGGTGTATGAATATGATAAATGATGAATACAAAATGATATGTCCCTTATGATGCCATGAAGAGATGTATGATGCAATCAAGGAACAAGACAAGGTGAGTCTACTTCGTGTCCTTAATTTAAGAACCTAATGGAAAGGGTCTAAAAGTCCACTATACAGTGATAACTTCCAAGGGTAGTTTCATGTAACCTCACCGGCCTCTAGAGATATCATCCTCTTAAGTAACAACACTGTGGCGATAAAGACTACCAGCGGCAATGCATCACCAAAATAGGAAAACTTTAGATAAGGCTTCACTGTCATCAAGCGAGTCAGAGACCCAACATGGCCATAGATCGACCTCCACTCCCTATGGCTCAGATAGACCCGGGTATAGGGCCCAATATCTCAAAGTGTGTGCAAAAAGTGTAGGTATGAACGGAGAAATCTAAGAATTAGCTAACCTTACCTGCAAAACAACCAGAAAATTTCAAGTCAGATTCAACAAGTATAGCACATGTCATGTACCCTAGGATTCAATAGTACAATTTATTTCTAACTATGAAGGTAATAGATACAAGGATACACACCAAGAAGTAACAACGTGTCAAAGGTTATATACAAGCATGATCCAAACAAAGAATAAAAGAAACGAGATCGAAGCAAAACCACAAAAAGAACGGTAGCAAAATGAAACGATTATGAATGGGAGCAAAACATAAGGATAAAAGAGAAAATGGCATAAATAAAGAAGAAGTCACGATAAAATTACAAACTCGATCAAATGGCTTAACTCTCTATCGAGTCCCCAGTGGAGTTGCCATTTGTCGCAACGTGGGCCACGACAGGACGACGAAATAAAAATTATTCAAAATAAATAAATAAATAAATAGTTTTCCAAAAAAAAGGAAAACTTACTGGGGGAGTCGCCACCAACGTTTATTTAAGGAAAACGTCAGAAAAACCAAAAAGGATAAGGAATGATCTACGGTTTGAGAAAAAGAATTCGTGAGCCATTTATGCGTGGGGAAGATGTTAGCACCCCGTGTGTCCTACTTGAAAACGACAACCTTTAATCGAGTGCGCTAAAAATAAAGTGACTTTTAATTACTTATCTTCCCTTTAAAACATGCATTATATTTTGTTACATTATATTTTTTATTTAGAAAATGAAATCAAATTTTAATTTTAATTTTTTTAAAAAAGGATTTTATTTTTTTGTTTTTTTTTGGGTCGACAAGGTATTTGCCCTCGCTCCTACGTATCCTCAAATGTAATGAGGAAATTAGACTTATGTAGTTCTTTCTAGAAAAAAAGCGATTGCGCGTTGGGTTGATTTTACTTTATTATTGTTTTATTTTGAAAGGTTTTGATTTTGTGGTAAACTTTGTGAAGTCAAGCAAATCGGAGACCTAACATGACATTCACAAAATTTACTCACACTTTTATTGAAACACTACCAAGCAAGTTAGAGACCCAACATGAAGTGCACGAAGAAAGAAGAAAAAAAGAATTGAGTGATCATTTATTTGAGAATGTTACCTCTTTGGTAAAGAGATTAGTCTTGTGGTAAACTTTGTGAACTCAAGCAAGTCACAGACCCAACATATCATTCACAAAATTTACTCACATGTTATTGAAACACTACCAAGCAAGTCGGAGACCTAGCATGTAGTGCATAGAACAAAAACTAGTACTAAAAAATACTAATTCGGATTTGCAAAAATAATTAAATATTTTGACATAGTGCTACGAAATTAGATAAATAGAATGGAAATGGAAATGGATAGAATAAAAGTGGGGAATACACTTAGTAATTAAGGATGCGGGGTTGAAACATGAAAAAAATGAATAATGAGATATTTAGAATGCATTATGGATTAAACTAACTAGCTAGGAAATGATAAAAAAAGAAAATTACATTGAAGAATAAACAATAGAGACAAAAAAAATAAAGAACTATTCACTAATATGTATAATTATTTTTATTTTTTTTATTTCTTTTTCTTCTTTTTTTATGTTTTTTTGTCAAAGTCAAAGGTTGACTTATACTTAGTCAACATTGACAAAGTGCTGACATGTTAGGCATAGTCACCATCTTAAGGGGTAGGAGTACACATATAAAGAAGGGGCGTGTAACCATCAGTTTTGTTTTGTTTTGTTTTGGACTTAAAAAAAAAATAGGCTAGGCCGAAAATGAATATGGTGCATGTGTTAAAAAAGAGGTGTAAATAGTAAAGTTCATTTTATTTCAGACTTTACAAAAATGCGCTAGGCCCAAAAAAGTAGATGTATGAAAAATGTAGTGTGAATAGCCTTTCCTCATATTACAGACTTTGCAAAATGGGCTAGGCCCAAAATGAAAAAATGGGTGCATGTATAAAAACACAGTGTAAAGAGTAATTGTTGTTGTTGTTTTTTTTTTTGCATTTTTTGTTTTTTTTAGAGTTGGGTTGGAACTTGGTCAGGGCGACCCGACCAAACCTGTGATTATGCAACAAGGTTGGAAAACCCTAGTTGCCTCACACAGGAAACAACGTAGCCAAAGGGGAACCCCCACGGAGGGTGGCGTGCCATCCCCAACACCGCTAGTACTGGGCCCGACAATACGAGACCGCCACATGGGCGACGACGGCATGGCGGTGGTAGAGGTTTCGTGAGGGTGCAAATAAAAAAGGGAGAAAAGAAACGAAAAAAAATCGTAGGTGACAGGGCCCTTAACGCCACTGGTGAAGGACCCACAAGCACAAAGCTACCACTGGATAGCGACAAATGGTGGCGGTGGTAGGGACAGGGACATCGTAGCTCGCCGGAGTTGGCAAAAGAAAAGAAACGTAAAAAAAAGAAGAGCATCAAAGGAGAAGCACTTGAACAACCAAACAAAATAAAGAAATAAGAAAAAAATATAATGTGTTGCTGGCGGCCATGGTGGAGTCACCACGAAGGGTGGTGAGATGATATGAAAGAAAAAAAAAAAGAAAGAAAAAAGGAGAAGAAACAAAAAGAGCCAAAGAAGAAGAAGATGAAAAGAGAGAGTGAAGGGAAAAAATAAACCAAAATGCGGAAAAGAGACACTGGAGGGAATGAGGAATATCTGCAAACCCCTTTTCCTTCTCTAACAGAGCCCCCCAAATGGCATCGTCTGATTGGCTCTTTTCCCCTTCTCGGGATCCTTGCCCCCCACCCTCATACTTTCCTTTTTCATTTTTTTGTACATTGTCTCTCTTTTGACTTAATGAGCTTCCTTTTAGAGCCCAATAGGTCACACCAATATATACTTTTTTTTATTGCTTCTTTTTTTTGCTCATGCTTTCTCTTTCTTTATTTATTGCTCTTCTTTTTTTTTTTTTATATTGTTGTTTTTTTATTTTATTTTATTTTACTGTTCTTTTTTTTTTTCCGTTCTTTTCTCTTCTTTTTTTTTGTTTCTTTTTTGTTTCTCTTTGTTTTTTCTTACATTTTTTTTTATTTTATTATTTTATTTTTACTGTTCTTTTTTTCTTTTTATTATTTTTTTCTTCTTTCTTTTTCTTTTTTTACCGTTCTTTATTTCTTTTCCTTATTTTTTCTTCTTTTTTTTGTTTTTTTTTGGACTTGGACAGAAGTAGGGTCTGACATATTGCCTCATATTCTTGCCGCATTTGCTACCACTAGTTGGGGGGGGGGGTATGATAATGTTTGCTATCGGATGAAAGATATTTATAATCAACTTGCTTGTGAAAGAAAAGAATGATTCTCAAACATTAGTGGAACATTGAAATTTCTTAATAATTTGGCTAAGAAAGATTCATTGATGGTTGTAAGGCACACAATTGATAGTGAATGGAGATTGCAAAATTTGTTTTGGTATGATGGACAAATCTAAATGTACTATGAAGTTTTTGGTGACGTACTTGCTTTTGGTGGGACTTATCACGAACAAATATTTATGTCCTTTTGAATTTTTTTTCGATGTCAACCATCACAATCAAACAATAGTTTTTGCAACTGTTCTTGTGGAAAATGAGATGGAAGAAACTTATGTGTAGTTGTTGGAGCAATTTATAGATGCTATGAAAGGGAAGCATTTGATTTAGCCATGAAAAATGCAATTATGTGGGGTTTTGCCAATGCTCGACATTGGCTTTGTGCATGGCATCTCCTTTGTAATGCAAATTCAAATGTAGGTATTTTTGAAATGATGCCATTCACAGTTGAGGAAATGCATGTTTGGTGGTTATGAAGTTGATACATTTGAAGAGTTGTGGGCTAAGATGATCAATGACTTTGGATTGCAAGAAAATATTTGGATGACAATGGTACGAGAAGAGGAAAGTGTGGGCTACTGCTCATATTCGAGGCAATTTTTTAGGATGAATAATGATGACATGAAGATGTGAAGCTTTCCATAATCATATAGGGAAGTTTGTGAATCATTGAATTTGTTTATCTGAATTTGAACAATTTCATATATGCCTGTCATGTTTTTGCTATATGGAGAGTATTGCTAATTTTTGACTTTGTCAATGGTAATGTTGTCTCACGAACTAGTTATCAATTACTAAGGAGATTTTTTGTTGTTTATACCCATGCTGACTAGAGCAACATTACTGAGGGTAATTGAATGTCATGAGACTCTTGGGTTTACAATTTTCTCTGATAAAGTATCTTGGTAATGGGAAAGTTTGACATGTTTGTTTCTTCCCCTCTCCTATTGAAATTTAATGTTCTTGTTTGAGAATGGAATCATATGGACTGCCTTGTGATCACATTTTTGTGTGTTGTTTCATCTGGACTCTGGTGAGTAGCCAAAATGTGTTGTGTTGGATCGTTGGACAAAAAAGGCTAAAGAACCCATCCATGGAATATTTGTAGATGGTTCATTATTTTCAGATTCATAACTGATTGCCAAGCATGCACACTTGCATTTTTTGTTTAAGGAAGTTGCTGAGCTTGCCCATCACCATGATGATGATTATAAGCACATTCTTAATTTCTTTTAGGTCGAGAACCTAGCAAGCTACGATTAAAACAAGTTAACCACCAGCAAGCAGAAGATGTTGACACTGGAACTATTAATGAGGCAGTACGTGATCTTGTTGTGGTGAAACTAAAGGGTTTGGTGGAAGTGGAAAAGCTGGAACATCTACCAATAAGAGAAGCCATCATTGTCAAAATTGTGGTGCAACTGGTCACAATAAAAGGTCATGCACAACTAGGAAAGAAGTATCCCAAGTGTCTGGAACCAGTGCTACTAATGAGTCCAATGGTGACATGATAAAAACTGTTATTAATTGCTTTATTAAATTACTCTACTTGATTGACTTGATATAAGGATTTTGTTATTCTTTAATATGTGACGTGTTCTGCCAATAGGATTAAGACATGAATAGGTTCGACAAGCGGTGGTGCAGATGGTCATGACTAGTGCTGATGCTTATGAAGACTACTATGGAGTTTTGTTGTGGAGCCTTTCACTTGTGTATTTATCTCTAGGAGTTGTAACTAGTATGTTATTATGGTAATTTGGATCATTGAGAGCCCATTTGGTAACTATTGTTATTTGATATATCAAGGACTTGTGTATAGTTTTTTACCTTATGTGCCATGTTGTTTATTTGTGTACATAGATTTGGTTGCTTCTTGCAGTTCGAAATTAGAACTACAATATTACTAGTGGCTTTAAGTGTTCATTCAATTTAAGTGTTCCTACAATATTACTAGTGGCTTTAAGTGTTCGTGCAAATCAACTTTGGCTTAACTATGCTTAAAACATTGATGTTTATTCACTTTAAGTGATCAGATTAAATTTTGAAAATAGCCCACAAGGCCTCATATAAGAAATGTAAGTAGCAATTGCCATGCTATAAGAAACACATATGTTCTATATCGCCTTTGCTAAATTAACCCCCCAAAAAAGGAAGATTAAGGCATTTGTAGGAAGTAAACTTGTTCATTTTGATACAAATTACTAACAATGATCAACAATACAAGAGTTTAGTGAACAATAAAAGTGCGTAGACATCATTCACAATTGTTAACAAAGTGAAAATCACATGAACAACCTAAAAAATGAAGGTACTTAAGGTGATTATGACACCAACGGCCCATATTCAAGGACAACCCAAAAAAAAAGAAAATCCTAAAAAATTCACTGCCCAAAACACACCGCAACACCCAAAACACACAACAACTGGGAAGCTTCTTAAGGTCATATACGATGAGGCTCAATCAAAGTGAGCCGATGTCGCTCTGTGTTGGACTGAAGAGTTGCTTTACATTCATTGAGGGTCCCTAGGAGCAACTGAATTGCAACAATCATGCGAATAAGCCTTTCCTTCATCTGCACAAACATGCAAACAAAAACTTGAACAAGGTGTTCTCCAACTAATTGTTGAAATAAAACAAAAGTAATCATTCTGTGTCCTACCACTCCAATGACATTGGTGGCAAATTTATGCTCCATATTCATCTAGTTAAGCACCCATAGTGAAGAGTTGTCACTAAAAAGCGTTAACTTAGTGTCGCAACCTACCCATCGACGGGAGGGCGACCCGGGGCTCACGGGTGCGTCTTCCAAGGGAGGAAAATGCGCGGAGTTGCCACCAACGTTTATTCGAGGAAAACATCGGAAAAACCGAAAAGGTGTGTGGTCTACGAACTTTTAATGAAAGGTTCAGGAGATGTTTTTACGCACGGGAAAGGTATTAGCACCCTACGCGTTCGTCACAAAGGACGACAACCTTTAATCAAATGTCTAATATCATGTCTTCAATTTGATTTATTTTCCCTTTTATATGTTTTTATGTTTTTTTACGGGCTTTTTGAATTTTTTATCTTTTTGTGGTCGACAAGGGTGTTTCCCTCGCTCCTACGTATCCTCAATTGCGATGAGGAAATCAGACCTACGTAGTTCTTTGAGAACAAAATGTTGGTTAAGTTGTTTTTATCTTTTTACGCAAGATATATTTTAACCAAACAAAATTCGTTTAAGGTGTTGGATCATTAAATGATCTTTTGATTCTTTTGAAAGGAGAGAAACGTTAAGGCGTTGGACCATTAACGATCTCTTGGGGTGGTCGACAAAAGTGGGGCTTTTGCTCCTACGTATCCTCAATTGCGATGAAGAAATCAGACCTACGTAGTTCTTGCAAAAACGGTAAAGTTATGTGTTGATTTTGTGCTTTTGAACGGTCCATGTTAACCGATAAAAGCAAAGAGGACCGTTTAAGGTGTTGGACCTTAAAATGGTTTTTAGTGATTTTTACGGACAAAGCTTGATTTATGAGTTGATTTTAGCTTTAGTTTCACTTTGGTTATTAGTCAATTCATTCAAGGAAACTTCCAAAGAAAAACGTTTGATTGATTTTTTTGATTATTTTATTCAAAGATATTTTGATTATTTTATTATTATTTTTTCAAGATATTTTGATTATTTTATTATTATTATTTTTTTGTTTAACCGAGGTTATGGCATGAACGATGAGTTAGATTTTGTTTTAATGGTATTAAGCAAGATTACAACACAAATGATCGGTTGAAATTCATTTTATCATTTTATTAGGTTAGAAAATAGCTTAAATAAATAGTTAAAGCACGTTAAAAGAGGGTACGAAAAATAAACAAAATGAAAATAAAAGTATGCGAAACAAGTGGGGACCACTAAGGGTGCATAGAATGAATTGAAAGATTCGATTTGAGAACTTACCGGTTGAAGACCGAAGAACAACGAAGAACGATGAAGAACGGTGAAGAATCTTCACAAAATCGCTCACGAAAATGTCTCGAAAGCGTTACGGAAGCGGCTCGGCTTGGATTTTTCCCACAGAAACAATTTTCCTCACTAATTTCAAGAGAATCCTAAATACCAGAAGGGCTGAACTTTTTTACTTTGCCCTCTTTCCCCTATTTATAGGAGAAAAGAGGGAGGTGGTTGCCGCGCAGCTCGCCCAGGCAAGCTGGGTTGCTTCCACCAGAAGGCACCGCCTTCTGTTGGAACTCCCTGGAAGGCCCAAGAAGGTCTAGTTTCTATTTGCACCCCTTTTTTACCAAATACACCCCTTTGTGCTTTTTGCTGATTCTATTTCCAAAATGTCACAGAAATTTACGGATTACGTAACAAAAATTATTTTCTTTTCGGAATGTTGCGAAACTATACGGATTGCACAACAATACTTCCCTTTGACTTCCTGAATGTTGCGGAACCTCATAGATTGCCTAACGACGGGTGTTAAGTAAAGATAAAAGTGAAGTAAAGACAGAATGTTGCATGCCACCAAACAATGGTCCCCGGACGAAATTAGGGTATGACAGTTGCCCCTCTTTACTTATCTTTTATCGGAGATAATAGTGAAGTAAAGATATGACACTAATTTCGTTCGAGCGGAACATTGTTCGGCCGATCAATATCCCAATCAGCGGAACCTGTCATTCAGAAGGAAAGAAAAGGCATCAGAAGCGTCAACAAAACTTCAGTGTCTTGAAAGCGATAAAGTAGGACAACCACGACACTTCTCCACGCTATCAAACTTGATCGTCCCCACCCAGCAGAGAAGAATCTCGTGCGTCATCGGGGTCGAATGTCTCCGGACGACGAGAGTAAAAACCGGCAAAAAATTTGAGAATAATCAGAATCGGACAACCAACATCATCCTGATACCATCGAACTCGTTCGCCTTGGTCGACGAAAGGTGCGGATAACCATAAGGTATCCCCGCATGTCATTGGATTCGCCGTCTCTGGATGACAAAAGGCGCAGAAGACGACGTTGGTCTCTGCGCGTCAACGGGCTCGTCTGCCCCTGGTTGACGAAAGGTGCGGATAACCATAAGGTATTCCACGCATGTCACCTGACTTCATGGGTCAGGATGATAGAAACCGTTCGTACAGATAACCTCTTGGGTATCTCCGCACGTCACTTGACTTCACAGGTCAGGATGACAGAAACCGTTTGTACGGATAATCGCTTGGGCATCTCTATACGTCACCTGACTTTATGGTTCTGGATGACAGAAACCGTTTGTACGGATAACCGCTTGGGTATCTTCGTACGTCACCTGACTTCACGGGTGAGGATGACAGAAAGTGCGGAAGAGGACGTAAATCTTCGCGAGTCAATGGGTTCGTTGGCCCCGATTGACAAAGGGTGCAGAAGACGATGTTAGTCTCTGCATGCTACCAGACTCTGAGTCTGACGGATAGCGAAAGAGTGTTTATACGGATAACCACTTGGGTATCTCCGCCTGCCACCTAACTTCACGGGTTAGGATTAACAGAAATCGTTTGTGCGGATAATCACTTGTGTATCTTCGCACGTCACCTGACTTCACGGGTCAGGATGACGAAAACCGTTTGTACGAATATCTGCTTGGGTATCTTCGTACGTCACCTGACTTCACGGGTCAGGATGATAGAAAGCACGGAAGGAGACGTAAATCTCCGCATGTCAACGGGTTCGTTGGCCCCGATTGACAAAGGGTGCAGAAGACGACGTTAGTCTCTGCATGCTACCGAACTTTGAGTCTGACGGATAGTGAAAGAGTGTTTATATAGATAACTACTTGGGTATCTCCGCTTGCCACCTAACTTCACGAGTTAGATTCAACAGAAATCGTTTGTGTAGATAATCACTTGTGTATCTCCGCACGTCACCTGACTTCACGGGTCAGGATGACGGAAACCGTTTGTACGGATAACCGCTTGGGTATCTCCGTACGTCACCTAACTTCATGGGTCATGATAACAAAAGGTGGGGTGGTCGACAAAAGCGGGGCTTTTGCTCTTACGTACATCATTGTGGCCATTTGCTCTTTCATGGCCTCCATGTTAGCCTTCATCTACTCTTGCACCTCATCTACTCCATCCATTACTCTACCTCTAGCATGGGTTCGGTAAGGGCGCCGTAAAGAGTGTTATTTTCTTTTTTATAACAATGATTAAGTTCATTTTTTTTCAAGGAAAGAATTCAATGAGCAATGCAACCAATGAAAAGCATGGATATATGTGAATGATACACAGTTGAAGTATTGTGAACTTTTACGTAGGACATGGGGTTGAATTAATTTAGATTTTCAACATGGTCCATGACATCTTTGTCAAGGTGGAACTAGAAGTAACAAGGACATCAACAACCCTAAATGTGTTTGGCATTAGACGAAGCAGTGATGTAACTCAATTCATCTTTTGCCCTAATTTGCAAATTGGTTACTTCCATACTTGACCTTGACTTGATGAACCTTTTCTAGAAAGCATGAGCTTGGTTCAACCCTATAATCCAAGGAATGACAATTTTGATTGCCAATAATTTGACAACATTTCACAGAGATGAATGACTCGAGCATACTTAAGCTATGCATGACAAATGTAATTATGAAAACTGACATGCCCGAAGAAACATATTTTCTTAGTTAACCATGCATTAGGTACCATGTTCAATCATTTTTTTAAGTGAAACGGGTTTATGATCCCAACATGGTTGGCTCATGGTACCGAACATATGCAACTAAGAATGCAGCGTGAATTTTCATGCTTCATTTTTTTGTTTTTGTTTTTGTTTTGCAGAGGAAAACGCAAGGATCATGCATGAGCAAACATGAAAACAAAAGGTATGCAGTTTGTAGAACAAAAAGTATGTTGAATGCATATGCATGATGATGCAATGACTCATGCAAAATGTGATGCTTGAATATGATAACGGAAAAATGCAGGAACGATATGTTCATTATGATGCCATGAAGAGATGCTTATGCGATGCCTGATATGGATGCATTTACGGACATGAGAGCCCGGAAAATCATCTCTTCTTATGCATTCGGGGGCGCAGTGCCCCATGTGTGCAGTTAAGAAGGTGATATGGACCTTCTGGCTTCCCGTGACAAAAGACAAGACCAACATACAAAGCGTGCGTGACGACATGATGTAGATGTGTAAAAGCGCAATAGGGGGATGTACACAGCATGACAATATCCTCAAATAATCATACAACAAAGGCGTACATGACATTTAGGTATATGCATGGCAGTGTTTAAAAAGGCACACAACATGTTCACTTCGTGCCCCTATTTTAGGGACCTAAATAGGAGGAACTAAAAGGCTTTTAGTGATAATTCCCAAGGTGGTCATATCTCTCTTGATGGTTTCTAAAGGTATCATCCCCTTCGAAAAAAAATATTGTGGCAGTAGGGACTACCAGCAACAATATGTTATCAAAGAGAAAAACTCTAGATGAGGGTTCGCTGTTATCAAGCAAGTCAGAGACTCAGCATGACCACAGATTCACCTCCACTCCTTATGTTCCCATGGACCTGGGTATAGGGCCCCTTTTCAACTCATCGTGTGTACAAATAGTGTTGGTGTTTGTGTGTATCAAATTAATAAATATCTATCTCATGCATACATTTCAAAAACACACTAAAAGCATCAAAAAGTTATATACAAGAACGTAAGAGAAATAAAAGGAAACCGACAAAAGAGGATGATGTAAGCTCCATTGGAGCTTGTAGGCCTAGGATCTTCTTCATCAATGGATTCCTTTGCTTCTTGGAAGATGAATGGCAGCGGAATGGAGAAGGGAAAAGAGGGAGGAGACGCCACTTCAAGGAGACACTACTACAAAAAGCGGATTCAACATCGGTGTGTTAACATCGGTTGTTAAAAAAACCGATGTTAACATATGCGCGGTGGCATAGTTGTAAATACCGTGTATATGTTAACATCAGTTTTGTGAAAAACCGATGTTAACGAAGTTCATTAACATCGGTTATTGGAGAACTGATGTTAACATTTATTAGTAACATCGGTTTTTAAATAACCGATGTTAACATATGTTTATTAACATCGGGTTTGTAGAAAACCGATGTTAGCGTTTGTTATGTTAACATCGGTTTTCTCCAGAAAACCGATATTAACCTTAACATCATTTTGTTAACATCGGGTTTTTTTAAAAACTGATGTTGAAGTTATATTTTAAAAAATATGGTGAGCCCTAAGAAGCTGGCACTCTGTCTTCTTCTCCATCTAAGCTTTCGCGCTCTC
Source organism: Glycine max (assembly GCF_000004515.6). Lineage (NCBI taxonomy): Eukaryota > Viridiplantae > Streptophyta > Magnoliopsida > Fabales > Fabaceae > Glycine > Glycine max. Next base: position 32,851,678 of record NC_038244.2, read on the forward strand.
TTCTTCTTCTAATCTCCGTCTAGCGAAACTGTCCTTGTCTGCATCTGAGCATCGTGTTCGTCGCACTCGAGCATCGTCACAAGTCTCTGCTTCTTCTCCTTCGCCACCATACCTAGGCATGTTTCGTCTCCTTCGCGTTGTCTTGTCCTTCTCTCTGTCTTCTTCTCCATCTAAGTTTTCTTGCTCTCTTTGTTCTCCATCTACCTTGAAGTTGTATGTTCTCCATCTGACCATCATTTTGTCTAAGGTCGAGCATCGTTTTCGTCGCACTCGAGCATCGTCAGAAGTCTGTGCTTCTTCTCCTTCGCCACCTCACGTAGGTATGTTTGGTCTAATCCTGTATGAATATTTGATTGCATTCATGTATCGCACACTTAGTGAACTAAACATGGCTAGGGTATCTCATATTTAACTCGAGCATCGTGACAACTTTGTGCTTCTTCTCCTTAGTGAAGTTTCCCTTACCCTTATTGTGTTCTTGTAACAGTTTAAGAGTTAACGCCTATTATTGGAGTTTAACAGTTTCCCTTACCCTTATTGTGTTCTTGTAACAGTTTAAGAGTTTAAGAGTTAACGCCTATTATTGAAGTTTAACAGTTTCCCTTACCCTTATTATGTTCTTGTTTTTTTTTTGAACGGCCAAAATTATATTATATATAAAATAGAAGATACATAGTACCAGGGGTACTACAGTAAGCCACAGGAGGTAGACTCTCCTGGGACAGAAAAGAACATAAAATTATATAACATCCTAACAAAAACCAATCAACCCAACCCAACAACACTATAACTACTTAAAAGCCAAAGCCATAGATGAAGACCATTGGTGAAATGGAATATTAAAATCCTTTTCCCACCCCCTCATCCAAGACCAAGAGAGGAAAATTGTATTATCCAGCAGTCTCGATATGACAAAAGAGTGATTGCTGAAAATGATGTCATTTCGGAGCTTCCATATTGATATTGTAGCTGCTATCCACCAAATTTTCCACCTTCTGTTAGTATTCTGCAATCCTGACATGGGAGAGTGCTGGAGGAAATTATCCATAGGCTTACAATGGAGCACTCTAGGTTCCTTAACCCATGAGTAAAATTCCCACCATAGAGGCATAATTTTATGACACAAGAAGAATAAGTGAGAGGCAGATTCAGCTTTGTTTTGACAAAAGGGGCATAGATCATTTTCAATAGAAACATGCCTCCTAATTAAGTTATCTTTAGTGGGCAATCTGTCCCATAGAAGTCTCCAAGCAAAAACTAGGGCTTTTTGATGTTAGGTGCTGGAAACATATACATTGATCTTCACCAAGGTGGTCAGTTTTGACATGAAGATATGCAGATTTAGTAGATAAAATTCCTTTAGGGTCAGCTCCTCACACCCAAGAGTCTTTCAAAGATGCAAATGGACTAATTGCAGCAGTTTGATCAATAAACTCTGAGGCTCTTCCCATTTCATTCTCAAACAGATTGCGCCTCCAAGAAAAGCTCCATTCCCATCCAGATTCAGAAAAGGATCCCATGCTTGCCACTGTCTGAAGTTTTTGAGATGAGACTTGATATAATTCAGGGAATTTATCTTTTAGCTTTGTCCCTCCTTCCACCCAAGAGTCCTCCCAAAAAAGAATTTGATCACCCCTTCCCAGCTTCCAAATGAATTGCTGTGAAACATCTGCCATACTGCTGTGATTAAATGTGGACCTCAAATCAGACCACCAATATGAAAAATGCTGCCTTGTGAACCCCTCATCTAGGCCTCTCCATCCCCTGTACTTTGAGATTAAAATTTTATTCCACAATTGATCTGGGTGCTGAAACATCATCCATTTCCATTTGATTAGGAGAGCTTTATTGAAAGCTTTAATGTCTTTAACTCCCAATCCTCCCCTTTCTCTAGCAGCACACACCTGACTCCACTTCACCCAAGCTATCTTCTTCTCTTCTTGGTTACCACCCCAAAGAAAATTTCTTTGAATGGTCCACAGTTCAAGAAATCAGCAGCACATCTGATCCATTGTTCAGACTGGCCAATTGCTCCAAGTTGGCTTTTAGCAAAATTGATTCTCAGGCCAGAAGCTATTTCAAAGCTTCTAAGAACAGCCTTGATAACCCTGGGCTTTTGTCATTGCCACAAGCCCAAACTGCAGAGTGAATCTCCTCCTCCTTAAATGGCTCAACCATCAAATCTCTCTGGGTTGGGTGCAGAACACTAAAAGCAACTCCATCCAAGTTGGGTCTGAGCAGATTAGGTTCAGAAAATCTGCTCTGAAAATGATGCTTTACCTCAGCCTTGATCATTGTAGGGTTTTCTACCCAAGACCCATCAATCAACAGTCCCCTCACATCATTTCTCCTTCTGCTGTAATTAATACTTCTGTGAAAATAAGAAGTATTGCTGTCTCCCTCTTTAATCCACCTGCTTCTAGATTTCTGTCTTAGACATGCCTCATGGATAGTTGCCTTTTCCCAAAGATCAGCTTGGGTCTTCTTAAGCTCCTGGATTTGTTGATCAGAAGGTTGAACTGGTAGAGCATTCTCCATATCATTTAGCTTTTGCTGAATCTGCTTGACTTTGTTACCCAAGTCTCCAAAGTTTTCTTTACTCTAGATTTTTAATCTTTGCTTGAGGGTCTGAAGTTTACATTTCAGCACATAACCACCCCACCCTGTAGGTTTAGTTTCAGACCAGCACTCCTTCACCACCTTGTGGTAATCTTTGTTCATTAACCAACCATCAAACACCTTAAAAGGCTTAGGGCCCCAATCAATGCATTTAGATTGCATAAATACAGGGCATTGATTAGAATAATTTCTACCAAGAATAAACTGAGAACTGTCGGGCCACTTAGATAGCCATGCATCAGAGACCAGCACCCTATCTAATTTGCTTTTACAAGACCCATTTGGCCTAAACCAGGTGAACAACTTACCCACACAGGGGATATCATCAACCTCCATATCATGAAGCCAATCATTGAATTCAGATATCAGATTAGAATCTAAATTACTATGATTGTTACCCAATCTTTCAAAGGGATGTCAAATACAATTAAAGTCCCCTACAAGACACCAACAGCCCTCTTGAGATTGAAGCTTCCTTGTACTCAAAGACTGCCATAACTGTCTTTTGCCTTCTACATCGCAAGGAGCATAAATATTAGCCACAACCACTCTCTGCAAATCAGCCATCCAGACCCCTCCCAGCAGAATTAGACCCTTTTCTGATAATCTGAAATCAACTTTAAAATTGTTATCATTCCAAATACATAACATCCCCCCAGCAGTGTTCACAGCTGGAAACCATTCCCAAGCAAAATCAGAGTGTCCCCACAAGGCTTGAGCAGCTGCCTTATCAAGAGAATCCCTTTGAGTTTCTTGCAAACAAAGTAGATCCACCTTATGCTTCCCAACCAAATATCTAATAGAGGCCCATATAACACCTCTACCCAACCCTCTAATGTTATAAGATAGGATATTCCTTATTATGTTCTTGTAACAGTTTAAGAGTTTAAGAGTTAACGCCTCCTAGTTCCTAAAACCTTCCTTAAGATTAGAGGACCATTGGTTAAAATGAAGAGTAAAATCCTTGTCCATTGCTTTGATCCACGACCATAGTAGGAATAAGGCATCTTCTAACAGTTTGGTTCTATGAAAAGTTGTATCTTGGAACACCACCTTATTTCTATGGTGCCATATTGTCCAAGTTAAAGCAATCCACCAGCATTTCAAGGTTTTGGACCTGACTACATCTGCTACCTCCATTCCATGTTGCAGAAATGGTCCCTATGATTTTGTGGCATTACAGTGATAAGATTAACCCAGGACATTGATTCCCACCATAAAGGGAGGGTTTTGCTACAATTGAAGAACAAGTGTTCAGCCCTTAATTGATTAAATTCCAAGCAGCATGGCTAAAAGCTTTTGAGTTTTGCCCTTAATTGTTTTTTTATTCTTCTGTATTTTATACTTTTTTTCTATAGTTCATTTCATCATCATTGTAACTATAGCTGCCCATTATAAAATAGCTTAGACAATCTAGGTCTGCTGCTTCTGAACCTTTTATTTATCCTTGAAGTAGTTTAATTTTTTTTATTTGTGTTCAACTAGTGAAGAGTGAAGACTGAAGTTGTTCTGTCAGACTCGTTGATTTTCCTTTCATTTCGACGAAAGCCTAAGCAATACACTGCCACTGAATTGCCAGTAAGAAAAATTGGTCATGAAACACACACACACACACACACAAACCCTAATGACACACACACACACACACACGTATGATAGAAACATACAGACACACACTGATGACACACACACACACACACTCATCATACAAAGACACACACACAAGTTTGATAACAAATTTGTTCAATTATACATGCAGAAATTTATTCAGTTCTGACTTGTTAGCTGTGACAAGGTAGCTGGCCTCTTCATAAGGTACTTATCTAAGTTTAACTTTTTTTTTTGCTCAGCAAAAGTAATGATATATTATATAAGAGTACCAGAGGTACTATGGTACAATATAGGATGGGTATACAACAGATTCAAAATACTAAGGATTTGACTGAACCCATAGAGGAAATACACATGCCCTGCAAATGTAGTTTAAAACTTTTACATTCATGAACACTCCCTACTTCTAGAAGACTGCTTTGAGATGGGAAGACCAATAGCAGAAGTGCATAGTGAAACCCTTCTCCGTAACCTTGAGCCAAGACCATAGCAAAAATAGTGCGTCATCCATGACCTTACTTCCATCAAAAGGCTGATTATCAAAGACTACCCTGTTTCGGTGCTTCCAAATTGTCCATGTGAGTGCTACCCACCAGCATTTCCATCTTCTAGCTCTAACTCCAACAGCAGACCAATTTTCATGTTGCGGAAAATGATCTTTGGGATTATGAGGAAATACACCAGATGAATTTATCCATGACTGAGATTCCCACCACAGAGGTAGGGTCTTGGTGCAGTGGAAAAATAAGTGTGTTGCATCTTCATCCAATCTATTGCATAGTGGGCACCTTGAATCATTCAACTCCACTTGTCTGGTCCTTAAGTTTGTCCTAGTTGGCAATCGGTCTTTGATGAGCCTCCATGCGAACACTGTCTGCTTAAGAGGGATTTTAAGATTCCATAACTCCATAAGATTCGTGTCTTCTTCAGCCCCCGTTGTCACTTCCATCAATAATCGATATGCTGATTTTGTAGAATAATTCCCACTCGGGTCGGCCTTCCAAACCCATGAGTCTGGTCTGTTTTGTTGAATTTTTACCTGAGCCAACTCCTCTAGAAATTCAGCTGCCATCCCAATTTCATTTTCAAATAAAGATCTCCTCCAATTAAAGCTCCATTCCCACTCTGCATCTTTTTGGCTCCCCACATCGCAGATAAGTTGGTGTTGCTGGTTGGAGATATTGTATAATCTAGGATATTTTACCATTAATGAAACTCCAGCACCTACCCAAGAATCTTCCCAGAATCTGAATTTATCACCACTCCCCACCCTCCACTCTGTCTGATTTTTAAATACTGCTACGTGCTGCTGATGATTTAGCTGCAGCAAACCCTTCCACCAAGAAGAGAAATAGCTGCTCCTCCTTGTGTCATCCAGGGCTCTCCACCCTCCATACTTAGATATAAGAATTCTGCTCCACAGGTCCCCATGTTGTTGAAACAGCTCCCACTTCCACTTTGCTAGCAACGCTGTATTAAAGGCCCGTAAATCCTTTATGCCAAGACCGCCTTTGTCTCTTGGAAGGCACACAAATTTCCAATTAACCCAGGCAATCTTTCGCTGCTCCAGACCTCCACCCCATAAGAATCTACGCTGTATGTTGACCAGCTTATCAACCACTTTGTCCGGTATCCTGAAAAAAGATAGGAAAAATATGGGAAGCGTTGTTAGGACTGAATTTATCAATGTGACTCTCCCTCCAAAGGAAACATGTCTTTGTTTCCAGCTAGCTAATTTTCTTTCGCACTTTCTAACGATAGGATCCCAAGATAAACAAATGGCAAGGACAACACACCGCTGTTTAGGAAATCTGCTGCTTCCCTCCTCCAATGATCGGATTTGCAAATTGCTATGAATTGACTCTTTGCAAAATTAATTTTCAGCCCTGATGACAATTCAAAACATCTGAGGATGATTTTTAGAACCTTCACATTCTGCATAGTGGCTTCCCCAAAGAAAATAGTATCGTCCGCATATTGTAATATGCTAACTGGTTCCTTATTCTTTCCCACTAGGAAGCTACTGAACAACTTTTTATCCACTGCTTCCCTCATCAAGCCTGTTAGTCCTTCTGCAGCTATATTAAACAGCAAGGGGGCTAGTGGATCCCCTTGCCTAAGCCCTCTTTGTGGAGTGAATTCAGTAGTGGGGATGCCATTAACCAAGATGGAAACTGTGGCTGATGTAAGGCATCCCATTATCCACTTTATCCACTTGGAACAAAATCCCAGCCTGCTCATCATATGTGATAGGAACGACCATGAGACAAAATCATAAGCTTTTTCGAAATCAACCTTAAACACTAAGCAAGGCTTTTGACTACTTTTTGCCTCTTCCACTACTTCATTTGCTATGAGGACGCTGTGCAGGAGGTGCCTACCCTGTATGAATGCAAATTGCCTCTCGTCTATGATGTCCGGCAGTACCAGCTTCAATCTGTTAGCAAGAGTCTTGGCCAGAATCTTGTAAACACAGCCAATTAACGATATAGGCCTGAACTCGTTGAGGGATTAAGGATCTTTCACTTTGGGTATTAAAGCAATAAATGACGCGTTACCACCTTTTGGGAAGATACCATTGTTGTGGAATTCATCAAAAAACCTTAGGAAGTCAGGTTTTAATGTCTCCCAAAAATGTTTGATAAACTTGAAATTTAATCCGTCCGGTCCGGGGCTTTTGCCAATCCCACATTCCCAAACAACTGCTTTTATTTCTTCTTCTTGAAAAGCTCTCACCAGCACTTCATTTTGCTGCAAACTGATGCCCTTTAGTTTGATTCCTGACAGCTCTTGTCTGATGGGATCAGGTTCAGAAAATCTGGCCAAGAATAATTTTCTGACTTCTTCTTTAACTCTGATTGGGTCATCCACCCATGAGCCGTTGATAGACACACCTTTTACTGCAATACTCCTTCGGTTAGAATTCATGATCAAGTGAAAGTAACGTGAGTTACAGTCACCTTCTCTTAGCCATTTGAATCTTGCCTTTTGCCGCAGCAGTGATTCATGAGCTTGTGCTGCTATCCACAAGTCCTTCTGCAGCTTTTTGCGGGCTACCAATTCAGATGGAGTTAACTGCCTATCATTGCTATTAATCTCCAGTGAATTGAGTGCAGACTCTAGCTGCTGTACCCTGTTGGCGGTATCTCCAAAATTCTGCTTATTCCATTGCTTCATTGTCACCTTGAGTCTCTTAATCTTTTCTTTCAGAGAGTATCCCCCCCACCCCCTTACAGTTGTATTTCTCCAGGTCCCTTTAACTAGGTCTTGAAATGACTTGTCTGTCAGCCAACAATCTAAGACCCTGAATGGTTTGGGTCCCCAATCAGCATTTGTGGCTTTGAACAGAATAGGACAGTGGTTCGAAAAGTTTCTGTCCAAAATGAAATACGTACTGCCAGGCCATAAGGATAACCAGTCATGTGAAACAAAAACTCTGTCCAACCTGCTCTTTGCTGTTCCGTTTGGTCTGTACCACGTAAATCTTCTCCCCACACACTGTACTTCATCCACTTCTAAATCCGCTAACCAGTTATTGAATTCTGAAATGGAGTTGTTGTCTGTCTCCGTTAGGAATGCACTTACTCTCTCCGATGGGTCTCTAATGCTATTAAAGCCACCCATGATACACCAATTGCCATCTGGGTTATGACTTTTAATTTGCTTAATATCTTCCCAGAGGGTGCGCCTGCTGTGTACATCACAGGGAACATATACATTTACTAAGAATAGCCTCTGCATGTTTTGTACCCAGACACCCTCCAAAAATATGAAACCCCTTCCCGTTGCTTTTCTTTCAACCCTAAAAGTTTGGTTGTTCCAGATACACAACAATCCGCCTGCTGTATTTGACGCAGACTGAGATTCCCATCAAATCATCTTTATTCTCCATATCCAGCAGAAACCCCTTAACCTTGCTATCTTCTTCCTTATAAGACAAGCCCATTTCCTTCAAGATGTCACATTGCAGCTGTATAGGGTCCTCGTATAAAGAAGCCCATTTCCTTCACCATTCCAGCAATCGAGAGTGATCATAAAATAGAAAAACTAAGATGAATTTAATTTAAATTACTGCTTTGTTATCATTCTTGATGGCTTTTGGTAAACAAACTGTATCAGCATCAGAAAATCTGGCCACAAGGGCTTCATTCTCACTTTGACCAAGGGAAGGTAGCTGCACACCATCCAGGGTTGGTCTATTAAAATTCTGCTCAGAAAATCTATCTTTGAAATGATTGAAGGCCTCAGTTTTGACTCTACTAGGGTCCTGAACCCATTCCCCATCAATGATCAATCCTTGAATAGCATTATGTCTTCTTCTATGATTTATCAGCTTGTGGAAGTAAGCTGAATTTCTGTCCCCTTCCTTTAACCATTTCACTATAGCCTTTTGCTTCAGCATACATTCATAGGCATTAGCAGCATGCCACAATTGCTCCTGAAGAGACTTCTTGAGCTCCACTTCAAATTGATTCAGAATTCTGTCAGAGATACCAGCCTCCAAAGCATTCAGCTCCTTCTTTAAAACCTGAATTTTCTTAGCATTAATAACTCCATTGGATGAGCTCCACTATCGAATGCAAGCTTTAATGAACTTCAATTTTTGCTTGAGGGCATATCCTCCCCATCCACTAGGGTGGAAATTGCTCCATTTAAGGGTCACCATTTCCTGAAATCCCTTGTCTTGCAGCCACCAATCCATGACCTTGAAAGGCTTAGGACCCTAATCAACACTTTAGGATCTTAGAAGGATAGGGCAATGATCTGAAAAATCTCTGTCTAGTACAAACTGTGTTGTGTCAGGCCACTGAAATAATCCTTTGTTACCCTACAATGAGACACACACAGATACACCAACACACACACATAGAGACAAACACACGCAGACACAAACACAAACACAAACACAAACACACACACACACACACACACAGTCACACACACATAAAGACATAGAC
>NC_038244.2:32860965-32865608 GCF_000004515.6 Glycine max
GACACACACCACACACACAGATAAAGAGACAAAACACACACACACACATATACAGTCACACACACATAAAAGAGAGACAAACACACACACACACACACACACACACACACACACACACAGATAAAGAGACAACCACAAACACACACACCCACACACACACAGATAAAGAGACAAACACACACACAGACACACACACACAGTCACACACACATAAAGAGACAGACAAAGACTCAAAGACACACACACTGAGTCACAGACACACACATACACAAACAAACTCACACACATAGACAGACACACACACACACACCTAAAGAGACAAACACAAAACACACACACACACACACAATTGTTGATGTCCTTGTATGTTGTTGTACGTCATGAATGTTCTTGTATGTCATGAATGTTGTTATACGTGTTGAATGTAATTTGCTATATAAATAACTGTTGTTCATGTTGAGTGAACCGTAGATTCTCGTTTGAGACTGAATGCAATGATTCTTGCGGATAGTTTGCATTAGTCATTGTATTTAGTCTTGAATTGTCCGTTTGGACAGTTTGGGGAGACTTGTATTTTTATGTTAGACTCATTTGGTCAGGTTATTATTATTTTGATTAATTTGATGAAATTTCGGTTGAATGCATTTCAAGTTGTTCTCTGAGTGCATACTTGATTATCATGAAATTCGTTTCACCGATGTCATGTCGTGTACTTGGAGACCAATGCGAAATGCTGCCAAAATTTACTCAAATTGTTCAAAATAATGCTAACCATGATGTTTGAGGCTAACATAAAAGACAATCTTCCTAAATGGGATAGGGCCACACCTATAAATAAAAAAGTGAGATTTGCATGCATGGATTTGCTTAGATGGATCGAAGTTGGATCAATCAAAGTCGCATGAGCCCAGAATATGAGGATGGCATCGAGCAGTTTTTGCAATTTGCTTTAGAAAGAGGTCGACCGAATGAAGAAGGAAAATATTATTGTCCTTGCATCAACTATTTGAATGGAAGACGACAACTACTTGACGACATACGGGACCATCTATTGTGTGATGGGATGAAGAAGAATTACACGACGTGGATATGGCATGGTGAAGTGACTGACATGCATACTGGGTCCCAATCTGAACCGTTTGATGTAGAAATGGGAGATCGCTTGGAAGACATGATTCGTGACCTTGGACAAGAGTGTTTTCAAGAAGCACACGCCCCTGTGTATGAAGGATTGCAGAGTGATTCAAAGAAGCCTTTGTATACGGGGTGCAAGAATTCCTTAACCCTGTTGTCTGCGGTGTTAAGTCTGGTTAATGTGAAGGCCAGGTATGGGTGGAGTGACAAAAGTTTCACCTCACTGCTTGAGGTAGTGCATAATCTGCTTCCAGGGGAGAACACGCTGCCTAAAAGTTACTATAAGGCAAAGAAGATATTGTGTCCCATGGGTATGGAGTATCAGAAGATTCATGCTTGCCCCAATGATTGCATACTCTACAGGCATGAATTCCAACAAATGTCCAAATGCCCTGTCTGTGGGACTTCACAGTACAAAGTGAAGGATGAAGAGGAAAGCAATTATGATGAAAACTGCAACAAGGGCCCCCCAACGAAGGTTTTGTGGTATCTTCCAATCATTCCAAGGTTTAAGCGTCTGTTTGCTAACGAGGACGACGCAAAAGACCTTACATGGCATGCAAATGGAAGGATTTATGATGGAATGGTCCGTCATCCGGCTGATTGCTCCCAGTGGAAGAAGATTGATGGTTTGTATCCGGATTTCGGGAATGAGCCAAGAAATCTTAGACTTGGACTAGCCAGTGATGGAATGAATCCATATGGCACCTTAAGCACTCAACATAGTTCATGGCCAGTTCTGCTAGTAATTTACAATTTGCCTCCTTGGTTGTGCATGAAGCGAAAATACATGATGTTGTGTATGATGATATCGGGCCCAAGACAGCCAGGAAATGACATTGACATTTATCTAAGTCCGTTGGTTGAAGATCTGAGAAAGTTGTGGTCGAGGGGGTTGTAGTGTTTGATGCGTTTCGCAAGGAGACGTTTGAAATGCATGCAATGCTTTATTGTACCATTAATGACTTTCCATCATATGGAAATCTCAGCGGTTACAGTGTTAAGGGTCATCATGCATGCCCCATCTGTGAAGAAAATACAAGTTACATACAACTGAAACATGGGAGAAAAACAGTCTACAGTAGGCATCGCCGCTTTCTAACACCTAATCATCCTTACAGACGACTGAGAAAAGCTTTTAATGGAAGTCAAGAGCATGATATTGCGCCGATACCGTTGACTGGTGAGCAGGTATATCAGCGGGTTCAACACCTGAACACTGTATTTGGGAAGACCCAAAAGAAGGATAAAAGTCAGAGTTGCATATGGAAGAAGAGGTCCATTTTCTTTGATCTTTCGTACTGGTGTGATCTTGACGTTAGACATTGTATTGATGTTATGCATGTGGAGAAAAATGTTTGTGACAGTGTGATTGGGACGCTCCTTAACATTCAAGGCAAGACGAAGGATGGCTTGAATACCCGTCAAGATCTAACTGATATGGGTATCAGATCATAGTTGCATCCAAGGTCTGATGGGAAGAAAATTTACTTGCCCCCAGCCTGCCATACTTTGTCCAAGAAGGAGAAGATAAGTTTTTGTCAGTGTCTTCGTCGGGTGAAGGTTCTACAAGGATACTCTTCAAATATTAAGAGCCTTGTGCAGTTGAAGGAGCTTAAGCTTGTAGGGTTAAAGTCTCACGATTGTCACGTGCTCATGCAACAATTGTTAGCCGTGGCTATACGAGACATCTTGCCAAACAAAGTCAGGTTCACGATAACTCGCCTGTGCATTTTCTTCCATGCTATATGTAGCAAAGTGATTGATCCAGTAATGTTTGATGAGTTGGAAAATGAGGCCGCAATTATACTGTGCCAGTTGGAGATGTATTTTCCCCCTGCTTTCTTTGACATCATGATTCACTTGATTGTGCATCTGGTCAGAGACATCAAATGCTGTGGTCCTGTTTATCTACGGTGGATGTACCCGGTTGAGCGATACATGAAGATCTTAAAAGGGTATACAAAGAATCTATATCGTCCGGAAGCATCTATTGTTGAGAGGTACATTGCAGAAGAAGCCATTGAATTTTGTTCAGAATACTTAGAGAAGGCTAAAGCTGTTGGGCTTCTTGAGTGTCGGCATGATGATAGAGTGGGTGGTAAGGGTTCAAGAGGATTGCAGGTGATCACTCCAAGTGTAGAAGATTTGTTACAAGCTCACTTGTATGTCTTGAACAACAGTAATGAAGTTTTGCCATACATAGTTAAGCATGAAGCTTTAGTCAAACAGAATAATCCGAAAATGTCAAAGAATTGGGCGTTGAAAAAGCATAACAAAACTTTCTGTGATTGGTTTAAAGATACAATCTTTGCAGATGAGAATGCTTCATAAACATTAAGAAAACTAGCAGATGGGCCTAAAAGAAATGTTATAACCTGGCAAGGATACGACATAAACAGGTATTCATTTTACACAAAAGCACAAGATGACAAAAGTACAATGCAGAACAGTGGGGTCACCCTAAGGGTTGAATCTCAACACTTTGCAAGTGTCAATGACGCCAGTCCCTGTGTAGCTTCCATCCTTTACTTTGGGTTCATTGATGAAATTTGGGAGCTTAATTATGTGAAATTTACAGTATGTGTTTTCAAATGTAAATGGGTTGACAGCAACACCGGTGTGCGCACCGATGATATAGGATTTACCCTGGTAGATCTAAAGAAACTTGGTTACCACAATGACCCTTTCATCATGGCAGAACAAGCTAGACAAGTATTTTACGTGCAAGACCCTTGTGATGAAAGGTGGTGCGTGGTTCTGCAGGGCAAAACAGTTGGTGTTAATGTAGAAGATGATGATTCATACATGGACACCTATGTTAGTCCTTTGACCGCTCAAATCACTGGTAAGGTTGTCGGAGGAGAAGAAGCTGACGATGTTCATGCAAATCGAAATGATCATGATGAAGGAGAATTGATTAACATCGGCTAATGTAATTTTCTGCAGAGACAGAGGTCACCAAACCTAGTAAGTGACAACTACATTTTTCTCTTATTGAGGCATCAGTTTTTTGTTTCAATTTGCCTCCTTAGGACTTCATCCAGCTCATGTTTGTCGCCAGTTTCATCATCCACCACCCTTTTCTTCTCTGGCTTCTCACGTTCATTGTTGTTAAACCCATATTTATGCTCTCTTCCCTTCATGTCTTGTTTTATCACAACTTTAGCTGAATCTCCCATCTTCAGCATAGTTGAAACTCTTGTCTCATTGTCCAATGCCACACTTTGATGGCCTGTATCTCTTTTCTTCGTATGTTCTAGTGCTTCAGCTTCAGAATGCATAAAGCAATCAGAATTTCCGAGTGATCACCAAAGGCTTCTGCATCAGCATTGACACTCTCCACCCTCTTTGGTTTATGCTTCTGTGTTTTCTTCCGTGCCTCCTTGTTATAAATCTCAGCTTTATTCGAGGTTGCACTAGAACGATCACCACCAATCTGTGCTTCTTCCTCGTCTATCAGGTCAATATCTTTCCTTTCAACTTTTGTTTTGTAAATTACAGTGTAC